>NW_013668558.1:61477-67195 GCF_000517525.1 Limulus polyphemus
ATTAAATCAAACCAATTAAAAACTTCTTAAACACAAAGCAAAAAAAAGGTAGCGAAGTTATAACGTTGCTCTGACTTCCACATATCTCCTGACACATTAAATCAAACCAATTAAAAACTTCTTAAACAGATAGCAAAAAAAAGGTAGCGAAGTTATAACGTTTCTCTGACTTCCACATATCTCCTGACACATTAAATCAAACCAATTAAAAACGGGTAAAAAGTGAAAACATCTCAGTTTACTTTTATTTTCATCCTTATATTTTATCTGATTTTCTTTGTTTTTAACTTAACTCCAAATTATATTTTCCTCTTATTTTTCATATATTAGTGACTGAATCACATTTTTATTTATCTAATTTCGTATTAATGAGCGTCACAGATTTAAAGAACCTTTCATAACACATTAATAATGTTAAATAAACACATGTTTAGTGTCAATTTTTTGGGTATATCATGAGTATAAACATGCGAATCTATACTAATAATAATTAAGAACATCTAATTAGTGAAAGATAGGATTTGTTAGCATCTTCGTAGCATTATCATACGGCCATCTATACCATGGTTCTCAAAGTGTGGTCCACGGGCAATGCAATTCACATCAAAATCAGCGCCATCCTCCCCGTTAAGTCTGGCGAGTTAGTTTTTTTTTCGGTGGCGACCAGTAAGTGGTCAGACGGGTCTTTTGCTCCGCCGAAGTGGTCCTCGAACGAAAAAGTTCTATACAGTATTGTTAAAGTATGTTTCACAAATGTAATTTTAAAGCTCTGTATTATCTAAGCAATGATTTTGTTAACGATTAACAGGTATTTAAATCAGAAAATATTTGCTATTGAATACGAGATCTGAAATCACAACTAAAGTCTCGAAGAGTATGTTCTTAATGCTTAGACGTATACATTTTTGTGTTTGCTGCTTTAACCAAAGTCTTATTGTTAACAAAAATGGGTGTTTCAATAAAACTGTTGTATCATTTCTATTTTTCACACCCTTTTGGAACGCATGTGTAAAGGTGGAGATTAATTTGAATTGATAAAACTGGGGAATAAAATGTGTCATGTGTTACGACAATGTTTATAAACTGTAAAAGAAAGTCTCGCTATATTAATGCCAACATCTATGGTACAATGTCTAATTAGAGCTTCGGCGACATTAATTACAAACTCTTTGGTTGGAATTTGCTTTCCTACAAGAAGTTGTTAAAGTACAATGTATCTAAAAGTACGAAACTTATCAGTTAAGTCCAGCTGTTAGACAAAGTTATGTGTCCTTGTTCTCTACATAACTTATCAGTTAAGTCCAGCTGTTAGACAAAGTTATGTGTCCTTGTTCTCTACATAACTTATCAGTTAAGTACACCTGTTAGACAACACTATTTATTGTTATTTTCGTTTAGCTCGGCACTTAATAAAGCAGATCCGGATATGTTTTTCAACTTGTAGGCTTGTATCTATTATTTTGACAAAGAACAGAGGTAGACTGAATATTGTTTGTTTCTTTGTTTGTAATTAAGCACAAAGCTACACAATGGGCTATCTGTGCTCTGCCCACCACGGGTATCGAAACACTGAATATCGAGAACTGAACTGTTATTTGATTTTAAATCATGTCTTACACTTACTACTCAAATGTATGTGCATAATTTTAAGTTATGTTTAGGAAATGTGCGCCCATCAAACAGTATCAGAGAATCAAATTGCTCTCAGATGTCATGGTAATAAGCCATGGACAACCACCAAGGTTTGAATTTAAAAATTAAAACATTTCTCTTCAGTTAAAGTAAATCAAATGTTGCATTTCTCTGGTACTTTATTAAAGATACATTATTTGTTTGTGTATCATATAATTTGTAACACTGCAAAATAACTTTTAGAAATACTTCACGCTGGCATTACTTTCTGTAAATCACTTCACTAGCACAAAAATGCTTTTAAGACAGAGAGAGAGGGAAATTTTTCCAAACTCGTAAATCTCTACCTTAAACGCTATCGCACCTAAATGTTGTTTATTTATTTGTTTATCGTCAAATTAATAACACTTCAAAAGAACTTGGCTATTTACTAGTTAATCAAGGTTTACTTGGTGGACTACAGTTTATTTGCTGGTTAGTTAATGTTTACCTGTTGGACTACAGATTATTTACTAGTTAATTAAGGTTTACTTAGTGGACTACAAATTATTTACTAGTTAATCAAGGTTTACTTGGTGGACTACAAATTATTTACTAATTAATCAGGGTTTACTTGGTGGACTACAGATTATTTGCTGGTTAGTCAATGTTTACTTAGTGGACTACAAATTATTTACTAGTTAATCACGGTTTACTTGGTGAACTACACAACTCATTGACTAGTTAATTAGAGTTTATTTGGTGGACTACAGATTAGTTACTAGTTAATCAAGGTTTACTTGGTAGATTTAACATTCATTTTGTACTCTCTGGTTATATAGTTCGAGGCGACTGTGGTATTTAGGATGAGGAATTCCTTTATGATGGAAGAACATATTAATGGCGCATCAGCAACGACTTTTTATGTTTTCCCAAATCATTCAAATCAAGATTCTTTCAAATTAATTTAAACTGGTGCCGTCATTTATCCAGAAAATCCTAACAGCACGAATTTATAACTAGATTAAAAAAACGGCACTTATCTCACTCTGCAGTTATTAAGGTAACATCTGTTATAGAAATATCCAGAAAAACAAACTGGTGTTGAAGGTGAATATTTGTTTAATATACACAGAAAGTTCGAGAATTATTTTATCATTTAGTACTTGTGATTATAATTTGACATACGATTTGTTTTTCCAGTGGAAGGGAATTTCCTAACGGTCTCGCAGTAAACTACAATGACAACAAGCGGATGAAGAGAGCGATTTGAAAATGACATTAGTTTTACCAACAGTTAAGTTGACACTAGCTTTTACGACGCAGGTGCATCTTTATACGTGCCTTTCATTCCGAGCACGTGAAACTTCATCATATCAAAACTTTACGTTCTCCATCAAGGTCCGTCAGAAGTTGAAAACAAAACTGATTTCCTGCTCTGACACACATCTGTTAAATAAACAATCGTATTTATAGTTACATTTTTTTTTATAGAACCAGAAAAATCTTCATGAAATCGGCATTCAATGTGAGTAAAGAACTTTATATGGAAAACACAAGAAGAGTTAACCTTTCAGTTCTTAGATGCAGTCTCCTTTCGTGGATAATTTGTAGTCATGTTGCCACAGAGGGTTAAGGCATTGAGAATAATACGAGAACAGTTGTAGTTAATCTACAAAACTGTAAACCTCCCGGTGACTGGCTCCACAAAATTGCACACTATTTTTAACAAGCCTCACCAATCTTGTACAGGTCACAGTAATTATTGTTGAAATTTCTGTTTATAAATAAAGTAAAAGAGCTCTTTTTCACCACAACTAAACATTCAACAAAATAATACGAGAACAGTTGTAGTTAATTTACAAAACTGTAAACCTCCCAGTGACTGGCTCGACAATAAGCTTGAATGTTTATTGCGCGAAAATTCGAGATAGAAACAACGCATACAGAGTTTACGCTTAAAATCAAACAAACAACACTGAAAATAGCTCTACGGAAAGTAAGTCATTGTCTTTGAATTTGCAAAACGTAATTTATTGTTATTTCTGCTATTGTGAATTTTGTAAGTTCAGTCGAACGACTTTCTGTGTCTGAAAAATGAGTTTTTGTTTTCATATTTTAAAATGGAAGTTGTCGTCTAAAATTTTCGGGTCAGTATTTTAACGAAAGAACTTCTAAAATCTTCTTTCTTTGTTTAGAATTTCGCGCAAAGCTACACGAGGGCTATCTGCGCTAGCCGTCTCTATTTTCACAGTGAAATACTAGAGGGAAGGCAACTAGTCATCACCACCCACCGCTAACTCTTGGGCTACTCTTTTACTGACGAATACTGGGATTGACCGTCACATTATAACGCCCCCACGGCTGAAAGGGCGAGCATGTTTGGTGTGACGGGAATTCGAACCTGCGACCCGTAGATTGCAAGTCGAGTGCCCTAGCCACTTGTCCATGCCAAGCCTTCGTGAAATTTAAAACTTTAAACTTTATCTACAATAATGGGTTCCCAGGCGGCTTTTGCGAAGTAAACATACATCACTTTGTGTGTTTGTCTGTTGTGTTCACCGAGGGGAATCGAACCCCTGATTTTAGCGTTCTAAATTCGTAGAGTTACTGCTCTCCCAGCGTGTATCACATATAGCGCAGATAATGTAGCTTCGCCGTGTCAGAAGCGTTTGTACTGTGCTGTCTCACACTCGACAAAACATTTCCATACAAACATTTGTAAAAATCACCTTGCTTATTAGTACTATCAATATTTCAAAAGCAATTTAAAATGTATTTCTCAAATGTTTAAGTCACTCTGTATTACCTTGTCCGTTGAATTGGCGTAACTGCTTTTTTCTTTCTTGATAACGTGTGTATTTCTGTGAATATAATGATACCAGTGGTGTGGTGGGCAGAACTCAGATAGCCCATTATGTAGCTTTGTACTTAACTACAATCAAATCAAACCGTTTTATTCAGTAATGATATCAATTTTCTTGGGTTTGTAATGTATATTTGGAAACGTCGAAATCTCTTACGTAGTAAATGTTACGAATGTGAAAAACCAAAATAAGACACTTATTCGGATAAACTTAAACGTTACACCAAAAGAAAAACAGGATAATCGATAAAAAACACTCTTTTGTGTATAATCCATACTAGGGTATTGATAACATTACAGTCAAGAAACTATGCTTTTGAAGTGACATTATTTTATGAACATCGCTCAGCAAAGCAAATTAAAAATTCGTTGTGAAAAAGGGGGGAAAAAAAACATACAAGATTCGGTTTGAAAAAATATGAATCTCAATAAGTAAGAATAATCAAATGTCAGAGATCATACATTGGTATTGTATAAAGTTTTTAAAGTAAGGATAATGAAGTTTCATCTTAAACTTAAAACTACATTACAGTAAACGCGCACTTAAAGCTTTGATCTTTGAATCCTTGTCATCATCAAACAGTTATTTAATTTTTAATACGTGCAACACTTTAGGGACATTGAAGGAAGAGTCAACTAGCAGAAACATGACTATTTTGTTGTTGTTCGTTTTGGCTGCTGTTACTAGAGTTGAATAAGTGTTGAAATCTGCACAAGCCATGATTAGGCTTTTACATCTATTTATATTCATCAATAAATTACAACATAGAAAAATTACTAGATCAAAATAAGGTTAGAAAACTACCGCTATCACTATAAGTAAATATCTTTACTACCAAGTCTTCAGAACGTTCCTATAGCAACCTTTAATTGCTAATCTCGTTGCTTCTATTGTAAAATCTAACACATAACCTTTCTTCTAGAAACGTAGCAGTAAATGAGGTCATGGAATTATTTTGTTTTAAACGCAAGTTCCGAATTCATACGATTTTATGTTTTTTATATATGATTTATCCCGACAAATCAAAGTTAGAATGCGGTTTTATTATTGACAATTAAATGTATAGACTGTAAGAGACAAATTGTCTGATTTTTATAACAGGAGAATACCAATAAATCTGCAAATTACAGTTCACACTTTAACTGTTATCATTATTATAATAATTATATGCGAACAAAATACAGTTGACACTTTAACTGTTATCATTATTATAATAATTATATGAGAACAAAATACAGTT
>NW_013668558.1:68165-75213 GCF_000517525.1 Limulus polyphemus
ATTATAATAATTATATGCGAACAAAATACAGTTCACACTTTAACTGTTATCATTATTATAATAATTATATGCGAACAAAATACAGTTCACACTTTAACTGTTATCATTATTATTATAATTATATGCGAACAAAATACAGTTCACACTTTAACTGTTATCATTATTATAATAATTATATGCGAACAAATTACAATTCACACTTTAACTGTTATCATTATTATAGTAATTATATGCGAACAAATTACAGTTCACACTTTAACAGTTATCATTATTATAGTAATTTGTGCAAACAAACACAGTTCACACTTTAACTGTTATTATTATCATGGTAATTATATGCGAGCAAAAACCAGATCGGGAGTTTTGCTGACGTTGAGCTGTTCATAAACTTGTGTTTTGAAATGCTGAGTATAGGAGAAAAGATAGACCATAATATATGTATTATAACACATAAAATAAATAGCTATATTTGAATACACTCATCGTGTTAGAAAAAACACGTAGGTTCAAGAAATACATTTAACATAAAGATACGATACTCTATAACCTGAGCGCTTTCGAAAGGTGGACCTTTCTTTTTTTTAGGGGCAAACTGTGAATGCATTCCTACTTTGCCCCTGAAGAAGAATGATTGTCAACATCAAACAGCCTATCCACAAGTGTCAACACAGTTTTTACGTAAAGTACCCATAACAGGCGATACTTTCTTACTTAGAATTAGTGCATGGTAACCAATATTAATTTTGAAAATGTCCTCATCACAATATCCAATGTTTTTGTAGTAAATGTTCTTTATTCCAGTCTTTTCTTTAATATAATTTAATATTTTAAATAATTGGGTATTTGGATCTTCTCTACAATACTTTAGGTACTTGAATCTTTTCTATAATACTTTAGGTACTTGGGTCTTCTCCACAATGCATTAGGTATTTGGATCTTTCTACAATACTTGAGGTACTTTCTCTACAACACTTTAGGTATTTTGATCTTTCCACAATACTTTAGGTATTTGGATCTCTTTACAATACTTGAGGTACTTTGATCTTTCTACAATACTTGAGGCACTTTCTCTACAATACTTTAGGTATTTAGATCTTCTCTACAATACTTTAGGTACTTGGATCTTTTCTATAATACTTGAGGTACTTGGATATTCTCTACAATAATTGAGGTACTTGGATCGTCTCTACAATACATTAGGTATTTTGGATCTTCTCTGCAATACTTTAGGTACTTGGATCCTTTCTATAATACTTGAGGTACTTGGATATTCTCTACAATACTTGAGGTACTTGGATCGTCTCTACAGTACATTAGGTATTTTGATCTTTCTACTATACTTGAGGTAGTTTCTCTACAATACCTTAGGTATTTTTATCTTTCTACAATACTTTAGGTATTTGGATCTCTCTACAATACTTGAGGTACTTGGATCTTTCAACAATACTTTAGGTACTTGGATCTTTTTACAATACTTCAAGTACTTTCTCTACAATACTTTAGGTACTTGGATCTTTTCTATAATACTTGAGGTACTTGGATATTCTCTACAATACTTGAGGTACTTGGATCGTCTCTACAATACATTAGGTATTTGGATCTTTCTACTATACTTGAGGTACTTTCTCCACAATACTTTAGGTATTTAGATCTTTCTATAATACTTGAGGTACTTGATCTTCTCTATAATACTTGAAGTACTCGGATCTTCTTAATGTTAACTTTGTTTTTAATTTATATTTTATTTAACGATTGAAGTTCATGTTCAGTTCTTTTCTTTAGATTTTCACAATTGAAGATATAGTAATGGTAGTACGTTCATCCGCAAGTTCAGTTAAAATGTGTCTTTAAAACTGAGTCTAGGTTAAAAGGGCTCTTCAACTTTTAAAGATAATCAACATGCATTGAATACCCCGCTAAAGGTATATACGAGTTCACGTGCCCGAGATGCGACAAATAATGAATTGGGTTAATCACTAGAAGGCTCTGCAGTCGAATAAAAGAATACTATAACTGTAAAACATACAACACCAGTAGTGTTATCAACTACTTTCTAAACGAATGTTATATTGTGTCTAGTTCTAGTTTCTTCCGCATCATTCCTCATTCCCGCGAAGAAATAGTTAGAATCTCTTACTATTACGTTAAAAAAACACATCTTTTCAAGAAGATGAGGGCATTACCACAACATTAGTTGTGAAAATGTAAAGAACAGAACATGAATTTCGATCGTTAAATCCAGTTGAATATGTAGACAATCTTTTGTGATTCACACGATATTTATAGCTAACTCTTAATCACAGCAATCTATCAAAATATCTGTTTTAAATAGTCAGTACTTTTATTACGAAGATATTATCTACAGTGTTAATAAATGTAGTATAGAGGTCATGATCGCTAAAAGTTAGGCCTATGCTACCAACATAAAATTAAACTACTACCAATTTCTTGAGTTGATAATTTTCTATTTTCGTTATGTTTAGAAATATACTTTCATCCGGTGTTGTATGTACATGATAGTGAGAAACATATATAGGATCAAAATAGTTTGACAAGTCACTCTAAAAATCTCCGATGAAACCAAACTGGTTTGCCAGATGGGTCTGTCTTCCTCAGGAATAGAAAGAAATAAGTAATCAACAAAATAATCAACTATCATTGTTAGAAAAACACAAACAAACGTATTTTCACAGTAGAACCAATGTAAAACATTACAGTCGAGGTCACTTATTGTTTTTACAGTAGCTACAATGTATTTACAGTGTATAGTGTGGTATGGCGTAGTGTAGTATAGTATAGAGTTGTGTGGTGCTGTATAGTACAGTGTAGTACTACTTAGAACAATAGTAAATTGTGCAGTATAATACTTGTATAGTATATATATAATACACTGTAATGCAGTCCATTATAAAGTACAACGTTACGGTCAAAGTAATACTTGTCAGTGCCTTTGTGATGAAGTGTGAATTCCCCCAAAAAATGACATCTATATCTCTGAGTTACACGTTTCAACAATACGGATATCCTGAAGCCTGAAACTATTTCACACAACCAACGCTTATAGTGTAATGTATTGTAAGGAGCTTTTTTTTTTTACAAACGATATCGTCATTATTCAACTCTTATTCTTTTCAGAGATTAATGCAACGTCGTGTATTTCTTCTGTCTTTATAAATAGCGTTATTGTATTTATTCTTTAGAATTATAGTTTGTCTTTTAGATTGGCAAAATATTTTCTTGAAACACATTGTCACAATTCTCTCGGTGAATTGTAATATTTGTTTACAAATACGGTGTATATTATATAGAGGTTTTATTTGTTTGTACTGTTTATTTATAAGTGAAAGCAAAGTAGAATGTTATAATATGTTAAACACACCACATCTTCTCTATCCAGTGCCGACGAGGTCTTTCGTTTAATACCAGGAGTCATTAGACCAGTTGAGATATGTATATATATGTGTATCGTAACTATTCATGAACAACTGTTATGATGTGAATCAGATTAAGCAAGTGAACTCTAGTTATTATCAGTTTTATTTTAATCATTTACAAATCAGATTTTTAGGATTCGAATAAATAACACAACATTATTTTTTTCTAATACTGATTATTTATCTATCTAATTATTATTGTTTTATTTGAATTAACTTTACTATCATTCACAAGAACTGGCGTACCAGCAAGCAAGTCTTCGTGTTTTCGGAGCGGGTCAAGCAACTATAGTGTCACTGGTGTAGTTTTCTCCGTTGACACTGTGGTTGCATGACTTGCTCAGGAAACTAATTCTAAGAACCCATGAATGAGAATGTTATAATATGTTATCCTGTTCTCGTTGTTATTTTTGAGCTGCTGACAAGAGGGAAGGCAATGGGTTGGCAGCATGCACCGCCAACTCTTGGGCTACTCTTTTACCAAAGAATAGTGGGATTGACCGTCCCATAGCTGAAAAGGCAAAACATTTTTGGTACCTGGTTTTGATCCCGCATCCCACAGATTACGAGACGAACGTCCTAACCAGCAAATCATTTTACAGATGAGAGTAAATACACTGTATTCTTAGAAAACTGTTATTTTGTATTTAAATTATATTTGTTTATTGTAAGTACAAAGCTGCACAATTAGTTATTTGTCCTGTATCTACGCTGGAATCAAACCCTTAATGTTATGGGTAAGAGCACTACTCAGTCACAGGGGTATTTATATGCCCCTAAAATCTGAAATGTTAAAAAGTACTTCCTCTATTTCTGATATAAGATGTAAACCGTTCGTACATTTACATTCACACGACTCCATTTTTTTTAAATATTATTCATATTTTTTACCCATAATGATGGAAACAGAGTAAAATGAACGTTAATAGCAAAATAACTTATTCTGTGATTCACTGTCGATGCTGAAATACAACGACTCTATGCATGACTGGAGAGTATTTTTCTACAGTTGTTATTCTTGTGATTTCACGTATAAGAATGAAACAATTCTCATATTCTTAAAGGTCTTAAGATGTTTCACTGTAATCCTTTTTTTTATTTTATTAAGGATGCTTGTTTATCTTTTCAAAAATTATGAAACTAATAGCTAATTACCGATAGTGCTAGTTTTTATAAGACCTTAAATTATCATCCAATAACTGTAAGAAATAAGGTTTTTTCTTATAAATATTTGAAAATTCGTAATTTTCAATTTATATAACAGCAGAGCAAAGAACATAGGAAGAAGAGAGAGAAAAACAGACAATCACGCATATATATATATATATATTAGCATAATAAGGGGAGGAAAGGAACAGGTCGATTTTTCGGGAGATTAATTTGCTTGCTAGCGTCATAAGGCATACAAGATGAGATTCCTGCCTTTACAATTCGCCCCAAGAGGGCGGAGCAAGTGTATTCTAGGGCACAACGTTGATTGGTTGATGCTCCTGCTCAGTGGCCTTGAACGTTGGCACGACCCACTGGAAACAGGCAACGAGGTTTGCCCGGGGTACATATTATTATCACAACAGCCTCACGTTGAGCAGCATACGTAAGACTGCTTATTTTTTATTCTGTCTTTCTCATTAGTTCTTCCATTCCTTTGCTGTCTAGATGACCCTCCCTTTCTATATCACTTTCTGATCATATCCATAGATTAGCGTGAACTTCATAAACCGGAAAATTAGTTTGTATAAACATCTGTTACTGAGTTGCTCCATACTGTATCATCCTTAATGACGACGCATTGAACTTACACATACAGGGGAACTGTGCTTAAGACCTAAGTAATAACAGTGATAAAAGCATAAGTGTAGTTGTGCAGAGAAAAGACCATCTTATCTTCTGTTCAAATATTACGACAAAAGACAACTTTTCATAACACATAGATTTGATTACAGAACACTGTCAGCATAACATATAGGTAATGTTAAGGACTTATGAGAAAATATTAGATAATTCTAGCAATATGAAACTAATATAATTCTGATAGGGAAAACAAAAACAAAGTTCTATTAGCATAATATAATTGTGACGACATGGACCTGATATAAAAACACATCGTGACCCAGAGAACCTTGATGACAAAGAATTAGTTCAAGACGTGAAAAAAAATATATACAGAACATCGTCGACACAACATCAAGCTTACTTTTATGACATACAATTAACACAATACTTAATAGAGGAAAAAATGGACAAACGTAAAACACTAACCAGGAAGCTTTGATGGCTTGAAATTATTATAGTATGAGGAAAAATGGAAACAGGACATTGTTAACACAATACGCAAATAACTATGGAAACAATTAAAACAGGACATTGTTAACACAATACCCAACTAACTATTGAAACAATTAAAACAGGACATTGTCAACACAACACCCAACTAACTATTGAAACAATTAAAACAGGACATTGTTAACACAATACCCAAATAACTATTGAAACAATTAAAACAGGACATTGTTAACACAATACTCAAATAACTATTGAAACAATTAAAACAGGAAATTGTCAACACAATACCCAACTCACTATTGAAACAATTAAAACAGGACATTGTTAACACAATACCCAAATAACTATTGAAACATGAGGTCTTTACGAAAGAATTTAAACAGGTCACTATCAAAACAGTACCCAAATAACAATGGAGATATGGTAACTCATGAGACCTTTACGAAACAATTAAAACAGGATACTGTCAACACAAATATATACTTTAAAAGTGACACAAAAATACTACTAAAAAAATCAGAGATTTCCAACAAAATCTTGGTAATTTTGATGACGTGGAGTTAATAAAGAGTAATAAAAAACAAAACTAGTAGTGTCAACACTACACAAGGCACTTTTGACATCGTAGAAATACCACAACAACAATAATGAAAATGAAATATATATATATATTACCAACACTACGCTTATGTAACTTTTATGTTATATCAAATAATCAAATGTAAAAAGAAAAAAATCAACTCTGATGACACAAACACACATGTATCTAATATATAAAGCAAGTTCGTGTCTGTTTGTTCGCACCTTTCAGCCATCTGTTGCTTATAGGTTTCCACATTTCTTGATCAATCAGCACCAAACTTGACACAGTGACAAAGGAGGACATGAGGAAGATCATGAAGGGGGTGGGGTTGGACCCCCGTACACACATATTGACATTTATTAATATAGAAGGGTATGTGTTCCTTTTACGTTTCCACATTTCTCTATCAACCTAGCACCAAACTTGACACAGTGATACAGGATGACATGAGGAACGTCATGAGGGGGAGGGGCTTGGACCCCCTATCTCATTTGATATTGATAGAATTATTAAAAACAGTATGTCTTTCTTTTAAGCATTGGTACCTTTATGTATTTTTATTGCACTTTTAATGTTTATTATGTTAATAAAAAATAGAAGCACAATTTCCTATCCTTTGTTACAAACGAGTTTTTATTTCAACCGTCCAACGGACGGATACTCCAGCTAGTATGTATCTATGTAATAACTTTGTTAACAGAGCACATACAGTATATATATATATATATATATATATATATATAGTTAA
>NW_013668558.1:76185-79104 GCF_000517525.1 Limulus polyphemus
TATATATATATATATATATATATATATATAATGAATTTTTTAACACAACACTTTGGTAATTGAGGTGGTGATATTTTTTGTAAATAATTCTAAACGAAACAAAACATGTATACAAGGCATCTTTCACGAAGATAAAAACAAACAAAGTCACAACAAATGCTAACATTATATCTCGTCAAATGTGACAACGTTAAATTGCCTCAAAGCAATAAGAGAAAAGGAACATAGGATTCCATGTTCGATTTTAGTATTCTACATTACATTCTAGTATATTGTATTCTACTATTCTGTACAATGCTAACTATTATATTCTATTTTCAATTATACTGTACCACACTCTGTATACTATGTTGTTCTATACCAGTGGTTCCCAACCTGTGGTCCCCGGACCCCTGGGGGGTCCGCAAAGATAATACCATCTCATTAAACAAGTAAGTTTTTTAATTCTGCTGCTTTTTTAATTGCACACTCGGTTATTTATGTGTTTTATTTGATAGTGAAAAATGGAAAAACAAGTTAATTATTAGTAAGAAAAACAGTTTGTTGGGTAGATGGAACCTTTCAAAAAACATGGGGGGGGGGGGGTCCTTGGTGGTGAAAAGGTTGAGAACCGCTGTTCTATACTATATTGTACTTGGAATTACCACGGCTGTAATAAAACAACAACAACAAAAAGGGGGGAACAGGATACTGTCATCAACATAACACCCAAGTAAGTATCTAGAATAATATGGTCCAACAAAAACAAACCTTTAAAAAAACAGGAAACTCGCAATGCACTATAGTCTGATAACAGTGATGATAGAGTATACTTGTGTATGAAGCATCTTATGCTAATATAATGACAGAGTATATGGTAGAAGTGAAAACGAAAGACTCCCAGTATTTGGGTAACTGATGGCACGGAACTAAACTGAGGCCTATTTATATAAAAACTAAAACCAGAGTCTTCAACAAAGCACTGTGGTAACTTTAGACGCATGTTATTTCTATTAACAGTTATTTATTAGTTTTGTGTTTCTCTATTCCAAGATTTGTTTTATTTCAATGTTTACACGATAGGCTTAGCTCACTGTAGCCTAGTTTTTGCTGGGCTCTTCTTATCCACATTTTTCATGAATCAGCTGCTCTTCTCCGACGCTAAAACGAGTTACACAGATGATGTGTTTAGTTTGTAATCACTTATAACGTAGGTGCAACCAGCGTCAAGGTAGAACATCTGAATAGAAGTAAGCATTGTACTTTGTTGGCGTGTTTCTTATTTGTGACCACCTGTTTTTGTTGTTGTTATGCACAAGCCTACACAATGGGTTATCTGTGTTATGATGAGCCACCAGAAAACAAACATCAAATATTACCCAAAAACGAAGCACCAGCATGGTGTTCCTCAAATAAAAATATCATAAAATATAATCACAAGTTTTTCTCGTAATTATCTTATTTTACCGTGACTAAGATACACAAAATCATCAATACTTTTTTATATGCAGATATTTATTTATGTCACAAATTTAATATCTTCTTTAAATTCTCATTAACACGAAACGAATCAAGCCGATTATTAATTTTGATAACGCCTGTCTGATGAGAAAAAACAACAAACCACAAACTTGTTTTTGTCCACCCAGTCCTTGTAGATTTTATTTCATTATATTATTTCATATATAAAACTCTCAGATAACATTATATTTCACGCTGATGATTGCAAATAATTGAAGCACAATATCTGAATTTTTAAGCATAGCCAAATAAAAGTTGTGGTTAATCAAAACAAGAAAAATAACCTGTGGACCCCAAATAAACAAGATTGTTTGTAGTGGATATTAAGTAGTAATCAACATGACTGCTTCTTATGGGTATTAAACAATAATAACAAGACTATTATGGTTCATAAATAAGTTTGTCTCTTGTTTGTTTTATTTCAAAGCCGCGCAGTAGTAACAGTAATAATAAAAAATAAATAGTAGTAATCAAGATTGTTTGTAGTGGATTCTAAAAAGTAGTAATCAAGATTGTTTCTAGTGGATTCTAAAAAGTAGTAATCAAGATTGTTTGTAGTGGATTCTAAAAAGTAGTAATCAAGATTGTTTGTAGTGGATTCTAAATAGTAGTAATCAATATTGTTTGTAGTGGAAACTAAATAGTAGTAATTAAGATTGTTTGTAGTATATACTACATTGTAGTAGTAAGCAGGATTGTTTGTAGTATATACTACATTGTAGTGGTAAGCAGGATTGTTTGTAGTGGAAACTAAACAGTAGTAAGCAGGATTGTTTGTAGTGGACACTAAATAGTAGTAATCAAGATTGTTTGTAGTAGACACTAAATAGTAGTAATCAAGATTGTTTGTAGTGGACACTAAATAGTAATAAGCAGGATTGTTTGTAGTATATACTACATTGTAGTAGTAAGCAGGATTGTTTGTAGCATATACTACATTGTAGTCGTAAGCAGATTGTTTGTAGTATATACTACATTGTAGTAGTAAGCAGGATTGTTTGTAGCATATACTACATTGTAGTGGTAGGCAGGATTGTTTGTGGTATATACTACATTGTAGTGGTAGGCAGGATTGTTTGTAGTATATACTACATTGTAGTAAGCAGGATTGTTTGTAGTATATACTACATTGTAGTAAGCAGGATTGTTTGTAGCATATACTACATTGTAGTGGTAAGCAGGATTGTTTGTAGTATATACTACATTGTAGTGGTAAGCAGGATTGTTTGTAGTACATACTACATTGTTGTGGTAAGCAGGATTGTTTGTAGTATATACTACATTGTAGTAGTAAGTAGGATTGTTTGTAGTATATACTACATTGTAGTGGTAGGCAGGATTGTTTGTAGTATATACTACATTGTAGAAAGCAGGATTGTTTGTAGTATATACTACATTGTAGAAAGCAGGATTGTTTGT
>NW_013668558.1:79696-96798 GCF_000517525.1 Limulus polyphemus
TGTTTGTAGTATATATTACATTGTAGTAGTAAGCAGGATTGTTTGTAGCATATACTACATTGTAGTAGTAAGCAGGATTGTTTGTAGTATATACTACATTGTAGTGGTTAGTAGGATTGTTTGTAGTATATACTACATTGTAGTAGTAAGCAATACTTGTTTTGGTGAATAATAAATAGTAATAATCAATATTTATTGTAGTGAATACTTTATACCCACCCTAACGCCACCCCACCGCCCGGTAACTCAGCGGTAAGTAAGTGGGATATAACGCTAAAAATTGGGTTTCGATACCCACAGCAGGCAGAGAACGGATAGCATATTGTGTAACTTTGCGCTCTACAACAAACAAATACTGTAACGCTTAAATTATGTACATCGGCCTGTTTTCTAAACCATTATTTCAGCGCATGCAAAAAACTTGCCAGATATAAAGAATATGTTAAATCTATCTGACTTAATGATATAAAATTAAAACATATTTGTATTTAATGGATACCCGATAAGGTAGGCTTGTTTCCGTTTATTGCGAACAATCGCGTAAAACTACAAAAGGGCTACCTGCGCTATCCATCCCTAATCTTGAGCTTATAGATTAAAGGGAAGGCAGCTTGTCAACAGCACCCATTGTCAACTCATGGGTTACTCTAATAGAACAGTGGGATTAAACAATTACTGTTGTAACGCACAGGCAGGCTCAAAAATAGAGAAAACGATTTTGCAAAAACGGGACGCGAACCAAACGCTCTTGATTTCACAGTCCGATATGCTAGCATTAGGCCATTCCGAGCTTGATAGCATTTTGTTTTCCAACATCCTAAAATAACATGCCTTCTGTTTTAAATAATGCTTCTTGAACTAGATGGCAAATAAACAAAAAGGAGAGGGGGAAGTTTGAGGTTCAATTACGTATATGGCTCTCCACGTGGCTAATAAAAATATTGAAATATATGCGGTAGTATAAATGAGTTCACTATGAATTGCACTATATATATCCTCAATATGTTTACTGTAAACAATAAATTCATGACTGATTTTTATATATATATCCAACTGTATTAGATAGGCTTATCTTCAATAATAAACATTGTGGCTACTCCCGACAAACGAAATCGGCTTACCCTCAGCATTAAACAACTATATGCTGGCTATCTCAAGAAACGAAACGGGTTTAGCCTCAATCACAAATTGGACTACAAATGAAACGAAATTTTATTTTATCTCCTACCATTCCTGAATGCAAAAAAAATGACGACAAAAACTTACACAGTATCTAACTTCCAGTGTACTACATGACTGCATGAAGTCACTACACAAAATGCAAAATAAGAAGATTCTTAGCAAATAAATCTGGCAGTGTATGTTTGCCACTCAAATGTACACAGACTACGTTTATCGCCCCAGGAATGACTCAAAGATAAGGCTACGTAGAAGTATGCGGCAGGTGGTTTAACTCACAATAATATATTTATACTTGAATCGAGTGAATAACGAAGACCAAATAACCTGATTATTAGTAATATAGTGTAAGCAAGTGTTATTACCCCCAAATTGTAAATCGTGATTTTTTTTCCGATGTCATATAAGCTTGGTTTTAATTAAATGTGAAACAGTACGCATATGTTTACACTACAGAGCTCGCTTGTTGCCCAAGCGAGCAAAATTATTTCATTTGCAATGCATAGGACGTATAGAAATTGTGTCAACAAAATTAAGTTTCAGAGACGGAAACCATGAACCTCTGTTTCTGAGATGCTTTGCTTCTGCTAGTTGTGCAACTTACACTGTGATGGGCCGTGAAAGACAGACTATGTGTGATGTGATGCTTCAAACACATGAAATCTATGTTAATACATTTGTGAGCATAATATCCGAACACCCTGTATAACGTACTATTCTAACGATAACCTAAATCCTAGATTATCGACAGTATATATATAAATACTTGTAGTGGCTTACATTTATGTTTTGTAATATTCTTACTATATAAGGAGTACCAAAATGCAGATACTACGCTCATTTTCAAGATCATATGTACACGTTCCTGTAAACTTCAGTACTGGTTATATGTAAGGTTACCTAAACTACGATAATTTTCAAGATCATATGTACATGTTCCTGTAAACTTCAGTACTGGTTATACGTAAGGTTACCTAAACTACGCTAATTTTCAAGATCATATGTACACGTTCCTGTAAACTTCAGTACTGGTTATACGTAAGGTTACCTAAATGTACATACTACGCTAATTTTCAAGATCATATGTACGCGTTCCTGTAAACTTCAGTACTGGTTATATGTAAGGTTACCTAAACTACGCTAATTTTCAAGATCATATGTACACGTTCCTGTAAACTTCAGTACTGATTATACGTAAGGTTACCTAAACTACGCTAATTTTCAAGATCATATGTACACGTTCCTGTAAACTTCAGTACTGGTTATATGTAAGGTTACCTAAACTACGATAATTTTCAAGATCATATGTACACGTTCCTGTAAACTTCAGTACTGGTTATACGTAAGGTTACCTAAACTAAGCTAATTTTCAAGATCATATGTACACGTTCCTGTAAACTTCAGTACTGGTTATACGTAAGGTTACCTAAATGTACATGCTACGCTAATTTTCAAGATCATATGTACGAGCTCCTGAAATCTTCCGAATATCAAACCTTTAAAGTTTCCTAACTATCAGTAATATATATATATATGACTTTCTTAAACGAACTGAAATCTTGATCTTTAATTGTTATTCCTTTTCTTAAAAGAGCGATTTAAATAAATCAAAAAAACTTGTCAAATATTTGGAAATTTAGGATTAATCAAAGAATAAAATTATTATTATTTTTATACAATTTAAATGTAAATATTTTGTTCTTTGTAACTGACTACTTTTGTATTTGTTTTTGTACTTTTGATGAATTAGACTAACTCTAGAAAATGCAAATCCCTGCTTCACGTTTTGTTAATTTCATGTCCAGTCTCACGTTCACGATCGTTAATCACTGTATTTGCAGCAACGTTTTAACATCGGATGATAAAACGGCCCATGCTATAAAAATTATCTGACTAAAATAAAAATTTCACAAATTCTAAACAAGAAGCGATGAAAAAACACTTGCCCGCAACGGTTTACAAACACCTAGTACAAAGGGAAGCAAATGATATATATATGTAAATTATTAAGTAACCGTATGTCAAAACCACCCTAACGTGAACAAACTAGTACAGAATCAAGACGGTTTACAAACACCTAGTACAAAGGGAAGCAAATGATATATATATATGTAAATTATTAAGTAACCGTATGTCAAAACCACCCTAACGTGAACAAATTAGTACAGAATCAAAAGTTCGTAACAAAACTTTGTAGATGTGTCCAAACAGGAAGAGATCGTCAAGGTCGTGGGATAAACTGACCAATAGCGTACTCTCCTTGATATTTACACAAATTCGGGGAGTGGTGTTTAAGATTCATGAAGTTGAACAATAGCGCATAGAGAAAAGAAATAAACAAATACGTGAAATTAAGTTGAAAGAAAATATATAGAAGAAAAAAGCAGAAACGCCAAACAACAACAACAAAAAAGCAAGAAGTGTGAATAATATTAAATATAAATGGGAAAAACATAGATAAAAAAATTGATATCAAATTAAAAGGGATTCGAAAAACAAAAAGATAACCGAAAATATCGGTGGATTTTTTTTTGTAGTTGTTAAATTTCATAAAAAGCTACACGAAGGCTATCTGCGCCAACTGACCCTAAGTTTTAAATGATAAAGGGAAGGCAGCTAGTCAATATCACCCACCGCGAGATCTTGGGTTACTCTTTTACCAATAAATAGTGGAATTTACCGTCATATTATACCGTACCTACTGCTGAAAGGGCGCGCATTTTCGATGACAGGTTTCGAACCCGCGACCCGCAGATTACGATTCGAGTGCCATAACCATCAGACCATGCTGGGCACCGGTGAGACCTACAATAATATCATTTATGGTAACAGTGCTTAACTTCTTTTTTTACTTTGTTTTTGTTTTCTAAAGCTTATGTCTACACCTATTAAGCTCAAACCGTCTGTGACATGACCTATTAAGTTCAAGCCGTCTGTGATATGATTTAAGTTTAAATCGTTTGTAACATGACCTATTAAGCTCAAACAGTCTGTGACATGACCTAATAAGTTCAAACCATCTGTGATATGACTTAAGTTTAAATCGTCTATGGCATGACCTATTAAGTTCAAACCGTCTGTGACATGACTTTTTAAGTTCGAACCGTCTGTGATATGACTTCTTAAGTTCAAACCTTCTGTGACATGACTTTTAGGCTCAAATCGTCTTTGACATTACTTTTTAAGTTTAAACCATCTGTGACGTGATCTATTATGTTCAAACCTTTTGTGACGTGACTTTTTAAGCTCAAACCTTCTGTGACATGACCTATTAAATTCAAACCTTCTGTGACATGACTTTTTAAGTTCATGGCGTCAGTAACGTGACTTATTAGTTCAAACCGTCTGTGACATGACTTTTTAAGTTCATGGCGTCAGTAACGTGACTTATTAGTTCAAACCGTCTGTGACGTGATCTATTATGTTCAAACCTTCTGTGACATGACTTTTTAAGTTCATGGCGTCAGTAACGTGACTTATTAGTTCAAACCGTCTGTGACATGACTTTTTAAGTTCAAGCCGTCAGTAACGTGACTTATTAGTTCAAACCGTCTGTGACATGACTTCGTAAGTTCAAGCCGTCAGTGGCGTGACCTACTAAGCTAATTCGGTCTGTGACATGTCTTAATAAATTCAGACCGTTTGTAGTGTGTATAGATTTGGATTGAAATGTGCTCCGTCTGTGTGATTAATATAGATAGCTCTTATCTGATGATTTAGAGGTGTTCACTTTCACTAGTTCTTACAATGTGTTTGATGTAATAGTACAAGTAATTAATAGCTTTGCATTCTGTAAGGTTGTTTTAATCGGAAAAGGTGTTGTCTTAAATTAACGTGTGTTTTTGCACTTCTTAAGACTTATTAAGTTCAAACCTTGACATGTTCAAACCTCAAGTTGAAGCTGAAACTTAGATGAACCAAGGGTTTTAGTTTTGGTTTTATCGTTTTAAGGACATGGCAGGGATTTCGGAAAGTATACTTTTAATGGTTTACAATACAAATTCACAAAGAAAAACTTTCAAACTTACAGTTAACTTCTAAGATGATGGTCAAAAATAGATTACTTTCAGTGGGTGATGGGTTGAAGCTGAAACTTAGATGAACCAAGGGTTTTAGTTTTGTTGTTTTTTTCGTATAAGGACATGGCAGGAATTTCTGAGAGTATACTTTAATGGTTTACAATACAAATTCATGTGGAAAAAACTTTCAAACTTACAGTTAAGTTCTAAGATGATGGTCAAAAGTAAATTTTACAAGATTGTGAATAAATAAAAAGTTATTTAACTGTGTTCATAGAAACAATAAAGTAACACACACACACACACAGATATATATATATATATGTCAAGTGATTATTTGTTCAGAATAACTCTCGAGTATCGTGTTTTCTAGATTTCTGTGAAGCATAACCTACCGTTAGAGACCATTTCGAAAAGAAAAAAGTTGCCAAACCTATTTTGTCTAGCTCTGCAATGATTTATAAATTCGATCTTTCAGGTAAATGAAGTAGAGTATTACAAAAAGGACTTCTGGATATTATTAGTTAAGCATAATGTCAAAAGTTGAAAACAAACGATGGCAATATTTTTCTTTTCTCTGTCACAGAAAAATGCTAGCCGTATGTATGTTTACACAGTCTGTTTACTAGGAAGATCCCTGAAATCACTGACAGTCGTATATACGTTCACACAGTCTGTTTACTAGGAAGATCCCTGAAATCATTGACAGTCGTATATACGTTCACACAGTCTGTTTACTAGGAAGATCCCTGAAATCCCTGACAGTCGTATATACGTTCACACAGTCTGTTTACTAGGAAGATACCTGAAATCCCTGACAGTCGTATATACGTTCACACAGTCTGTTTACTAGGAAGATACCTGAAATCCCTGACAGTCGTATATACATTCACACAGTCTGTTTACTAGGAAGATCCCTCAAGATACTACGACTTCAACTTTTTCAACTTTATGATATACATAGCAGAAGTTACGCCCTTGTCCCCTAGTGAGACAGCGGTAAGCTTACGGATATACAACGCTAAAATTCGGGGTTTCATTCCCTGCGGTGAACACAGCAGATAGTCCAAGATGGTTTTGTTCTAAAAACAAACAAGCAACTACTCACTAAGTGGTATACTACAACCCATCATCCACGCTCAGGGTTTGACTGTAACTCTTATAACGCACCCATATTTTTTTTTCACCAGAATAAACGACACAGCTTGAGAGTAGAAGATCTTAGTTTTAATGTGATCATGATTTTCTGGGGAGAATTGATGAAACCATTTTGTTGTTTTACTGTACTATATAAAGGAAGGTTATGTCATAGTCCTTTAATAATAATTCATTCCAAGAAAACACTTTAGAAAAATAATAATAATAATAATACACTCAAGCGCATAAAAATATCTCCTAAGAAGGCAGATTGGAAGAGAAAGGTTACATTACGGGTCTTGAATAATACATTATAAGCAGATTCATGAAACTGTAACGTACATTACAGTATTTAATTATCCTTAAAAGGCAGGTTGGAAGAGAAAGGTTACATTACGGGTCTTGAATAATACATTATAAGCAGATTCATGAAACTGTAACGTATTTAATTATCCTTATAAGGCAGGTTGGAAGAGAAAGGTTACATTACGGGTCTTGAATAATACATTATAAGCAGATTCATGAAACTGTAACGTATTTAATTATCCTTAAAAGGCAGATTGGAAGAGAAAGAAATTATTTATTAACAACAACAAAAATTGTAAATATATCAAATTTAGACTTTGAAAGCAGAATTTTTAAAGAAAACGTTTTCTGAAAATATTCAGCACACAAGAAACGATATATTAAAGAACCATGGAATACTGTATCTTGAGAATATTCGTCAGAACAAAATAAAATTTATGTTGCAGTTCTTGAATAATATATTAGATAAAATATCTATTACAGTTTTTAAATAATAATACATAAAATGCATATTATAATTCTGGAAAACTAAGAGGCTACAAGAAAGAAACAAAACTGTTCCACATACAGTTCTAAACTTACACTTATTAAGATACATATTAGAAGGGTAATGTTGCTTTTTATTCTTAGCCTAACATGCTACAAGAAAGAAACAAAACTCTTGCACATACAGTTCTAAACTTACACGTATTAAGATACATATTAGAAGGGTAATGTTGCTTTTTATTCGTAGCCCAACATGCTACAAGAAAGTAAACCAGACTAGATATTGAGAAAACAAAACAAGAACCAAATGAAGCACATTTCTTTTAGAGATCTACGTTCTAAGATGATATATCTTAATAAAAAATCTATACTACAGTTATAGTATATGTTATGTAATATTATAGAACTATAATATCAGATCCTAAGAGGAGAAACATCAAGTTATAACATGACAATTTTTTTAAACGCTATTTGAGAGTCCTATAGTGATACTTCCTGAGAAATAAAATTAATTTTTTATATGTCAATTGAGGTATCAAACATTCTGATTCAAAATTTAAAAGGCAATATTAGTGTTCTAAAATATTATACCCAGAGAAGATATTTCGGAACAGAAAGAGTGTTACTGCTAAAGAATATTATGCTCTAAGCACTAGCGGATTTAGGACGGTGCAGATTGTGCGCCCCCCTTTTCACAATTTTGTGCCCTTACGCTCTAAAGTGCGCCCCTTTTAGCAATAAATAATTTCAATAAAATATTTTATTTCCTGCCTTTCCTAGCTACATGCCAATAATTTATAATATTATATTTAAGTTTGATACATCGCTATAAATTATGTATGCTGAAATTATATGGCGCCCACCCAGCGACTGCACCCCCATTTCCAAAATTCTAGATCGTCTACTGGCTCTAAGAAGATACATAAGAAGAAAATGACGATTAATAGAATCAAACCTTTATCAGTATAAAAATACTGGAGTTCTAGAATAGTGGCTAATTGACAGAATGAAAAATATGAATAATAGGTCGTTATAAACCTCAACTTTTAGTTGAAATGTTATTTATTAGAACTGTTGAATAAGAGAATATGAAAAAAAACACTTCAAAAGCAGAAAAGTGAATAATACCTTCAAAGTAGAAAAAACACCATTACAATTGTGGTGAAAGAATAAAACATATGTGAATACACATTAAAAAAGAATGACCACATTTAGAATATATTGTTTATACTGAAGTTCTAGTATAATTAGTCAACAAATTCATCAGACAAAAAATCTAATTTATAAGAGTTTGCTCAACAGGAAATTAAATCAAACAAATAAATTCCAGTTCGCGATTCTGCAACAACACGTTGTAAGAAACAAAAATCAGGATTATTTGTTTGTTTGTTTTTAATTATGCACAAAGCTACACAAGGGCTATCTGTGCTCTGCTCATCACGGGTATCGAAACCCGGTTTCTAGCGTTGTAAGTCCGCAGACATACCGCTGTGCCACTGGGGGGGGGGGGCAAAAATCACCAAGAAAAGAACATACTACATTGATCGTATAATACTTATATAAACTCTTCAGAATATGAACGTCACGAGAAGACTGATGAGAAGACATACTTTTAGATTGAATAAAGTACCTCATGTAACAGTTTTTAAATAAGAAGACACATCAAACGACAAAGTTTTAGACTGATTAAAGGACCTTATTTAACAATTTTTAAATGAGAAGACACACCAGAAGACAAAGTTTTAGACTGATTAAAGTACTATATGTAACAGTTTTTAAATAAGAAGACACATCAAAAGACAAAGTTTTAGACTGATTAAAGGACCTTATTTAACAATTTTTAAATGAGAAGACACACCAGAAGACAAAGTTTTAGACTGATTAAAGTACTATATGTAACAGTTTTTAAATAAGAAGACACGTCACAAGACAGTTTTAAATTTATCAAAAAAAACCTAAAATATTGTTTACACTAAATATACGTATACATATTGCTGAGAACAATATAGAAAAGTTATTTGTATCTTGTAGTTATGGCCAAGCTATTAAAGTTATATCTCGCCGTCCCTAATTCTGAACTAATGTCCAAAGGGAAGAACACTATCACCCACCATCCACGTTTATGGAATGATCGTCACACTTATAACGCACTCACGGCCTAAAATGCGAAGAATGATTTGTAGAATCAGGCATATTCGAACTTGGCTCGCCAACTCAGAAATCCGGAACTCTACCACAGAAGCAGTCCACGTACCTACTTAAACTGTAAAACTCAGTTATACAAAAAACGAAAATCATAAGTTCATCGCAACTTTGACTTATTAAGTACTCTCGAGGGTGAAAAAAACACACCTTGAGACAACAAACATTTACACAGATTTCAAATCCAATGGCATTACAAAGTAAAGAAGACGCCATGAAACTTATAAAATAAAATCTACTGTACAAAATATTTTTTTCTGTAAATCTAGGGATCCTTTTTTTTCACAAGATTAGAATCCTTAAAGAATATCCAAAGCTGTTTTTTTTAATGTTTTTTATAATTTTCCTATTTCGAATGCAACTCTTTAAAGCTATAAGCCTATAAATATAAGAAGGTTACATTTTCATTCCTTCAAAACTAGTGGAACTGAAGTTTTCAGACCTTAACTCTTTTCAGAAAGTTCTGCAAGTATTGTCAGTGGGCCAGAGGGCCTTTTTTTCCCTCATACTTACGTATCGTTCCGCATATCAATTCCATATATTATATATAACCATAACGATGTTACATTATTTAAAAAACATACCATGTAATGAGCCCAGTGCACTTTGCTAACGTGTCTAGGAAGAACTGCGCATTCAGCAAGAAAAAAAAAAGTCTTTCTCGACGATTTTTATTTTGAAATATACTTTCACCTGAGTCACGGCAGTTTTCATGATCGTTCTGCAAAAATCACTCATGATCATTCTCTGTCAATATTTCATGAACGTTCTGTAAAAATCACTCATCATCATTCTGTATCAATATTTCATGATCGTTTTATAAAAATCGTTCACAATTATTCTGTATCAATATTTCATGATCATTCTATAGAAATCGTTCATAATTATTCTGTAAAAGTCATTCATAATCATTTCGTAAAAATCGTTCATGATCATTTTGTAAAAATCGTAATTGATAAATCTCTTATTTAAATAAAACTTACATTATCTGAATCACATTGTTTTATGTTTCGTTTTACACCACCATAATTGTGATTAACATATCCTGAATAGAAATAAGGCAACACAGTAATTGAAGATAAGATAAAGACAATTCAATAGTTCCAGCTAATATGAATGTAAACTATGGAATTGGGGTGTAATTTGAAAGGCGAATCATTAAATTTGGAAAATCTGAATAATGAACTGAATACGTTATATAATATAAAACAGAAAACTAGTAAGTGCGTATTGAATATTAGTTTGGTAGCCTCGTTTTTGTCGATATTTTATGTTATATAATACTTACATGTTCCTCTAAGTATAGGGCAGGTAATTTCTTTGAGTAATTCGCGATATTATCCGTATTTTCAGTTGTTTAATATTAAAGTTTTCTTAGAATATATTGTTTTTTTTTCTCTGATCAATTCTTCACTGTTATTGATATTTTCAGTTGTATAATACTTAAATATCCCTTATTTTAAGACGAATAGGTTTTTTAATTAATACCTCGCTGTTATGAACTTAAATTATAAGTCACGATTTATAAATATTTGATATATTACTGTTTTTAATTGAGTTGTTAACAGTGAATGTGATTTGCTGATAACTTATGTTGGTCTGTCTGTATTTGTCTATTGCATAGATACATCACTTCACTTATTGAAAAATTCTTACAAAATATGATTATTCTCATAGAGTCATAACTACAAACAGCATTGATCACAAGTCAGAGTACGGGTGTTGCGTAACACACTCTCATATCTATCGAACAGTACAATCACAAGTCGGAGTATGGGTGTTGCATAACACACTCTCATATCTATCGAACAGAAGTACTCCGACTTGTGATTGGGGTGTTACATAACACACTCTCATATCTATCGAACAGTATAATCACAAGTCGGAGTACGGGTGTTGCATAACACACTCTCATATCTATCGAACAGTATAATCACAAGTCGGAGTACGGGTGTTGCATAACACACTCTCATATCTATCGAACAGTACAATCACAAGTCAGAGTACGGGTGTTGTATAACACACTTATATGTATCGAACAGCACTAATAACAAGTCAGAGTACGGTGTTGTATAATACACTTATATGTATCGAACAGCACTAATAACAAGTCAGAGTACGGGTGTTGTATAACACACATAAATATGTCTTATACCACGTGTATATAGCATTAAAATAGTAGATTTTGTCAATACTTGGACACTATCTTTTCTCTCTCATAATATTTAAACGTACTATTTGTTTTCACATTTTTACATTTAGCTCTATGTTACGTAGAAAAGCAATTTATGTGGAATTTATCCGCATAAAGCGCCTGTTTACAAAACGAGAATACTCCATTTTTTTAACATTAGTTAGCGTTCATTGTTGGCAGTATTCTCACATCTATTTCTTAATAACACAAATATCTTTCTTCCCTCTTTTTTTTTTTCGTGATCTTCTGAAACATTATGTTTTTAGCCGAAACCAGCTTTCCGGAAATTTTTTGTTTAATTCACTTAGTTTCTTTTTTTAATGGTTTTAATATATTTTTGTTTTAAATCGCAGTTCGTCAAGGTCCCAACAAAATTAAAAAAAAAAAACACTCAACTTTTGCACTTATCTATCTGTTAACTTTTAAGTTCTAAATAAAGAGATGCAACATAAAAATTAGTGTTTTAAAAACTGCAATTTTTTTTTACTGATATCTGTTTAGTTTAAAAGTATACGGTTCAAAATTTGTAAAAGAAAATAAAACAGCAGGTCTACTCAGTTGCGTGACACACACACACACACACACACATATATATATATAATCAAGTATCACATATTCGATTAAACGAATTCAATTTCAGAAAACAGTCGTATCTGTATTAGATAATATAATGGAAAATACAAGTTTTCGAGTGTCTGAATAGCCGGTAACCATAAAGTGTTATATATACTATTCAGCAATTAACTGGCCTACTACCTTTCACTGTTTTTTTTTCACCTTTATATTGAATACTCTAACAAAAATTAAAAGACACTTATATATATAGTACATTGCCTAACATTTTAGAAGTTCTAATATTTATTACTTGAATACACAGAGTCGAAAAGCGTGTTTTTAACAACAAAAATGTCTACTTCACGAAATAATTGGCGTTTGTCTGCATGTGGTACAACTTAATCACACTATATGTAATGTGCTCTTCTTTCCCTCGAGTTTGTAATGTTTATATTCCGACTAATATTTTTAACAGCCGAAAGATTCTTAGAAACACGAAAATTGAAAGTTTAAGTTTTTCTTGAGGTCTTTCATTTGAGTATTATACGTATCGATCCCTGGGGTTGCATCAATAGCTTATGATCCCTCACGTGGTGGTCGGTTGCGAGCTGCTTCGCAGGAGGTAGAAGAGTTCTTGAAGTTATATATATATATGCTCATTAGCTTTTTACCTGATATACTTGTTTATTATGGGTTAAACTGTTTAAAATGCTGTGTCATAAATAACGCTTTAAACTTAGAAATTTCGCGACTTAATGACGGATATAGATCAGATTCAAAAAATATATTCGATTTGTTGTTGTTGTTTTTGAGTTTTGCACAAAGTTACTCGAACGCTATCTGCGCTAGCCGTTTCTAATTTAACATTGATAGACAAGAAGAAAAACAGCTAGTTAAGACCACCCACCGTCAACTGTTGGGTTACTTTGTTTTACCGACGAATAGTGGGACTGACGTCACATTATATCGCCCAAACGGCTAAAAGGGTGAGCCTATTCGGTGACGGGGATTCGAACCTGCGACCCGCACGCTCTAACCACCAGACTCGACTTACCATACGAAGATTCTTCGAACTCAAAACATAAGATTAAATTATTTCCTAAGTTTAACTCGATAAACATTTTTCCTTTAATAACGAGATAGCTCGTGAAAGGTTACTTTTTTGTTCTAAAACTATGTTCAGAGTTAAAGAAAATATAATATGGAAGATAAGAGCTATGTCTTAATATATACAGTTATGAGGTTCTTTTCCTAATTAATTTGGAATTCTCTTTTTTTTTTAATGAATGTTTAAAATTTCGTAAAAAAACGATAAGCGACTTCCGAAATATTCCACAAACAAATCTTAAACATAATGTCGTAAGGTCCATCCATCAAATAGATTTTCCCAAAAATATGTGGGATATTCGAAACGAGCAGATTTTTGGAATAATTACTTTGTTAGAGTGTTCGTAAATTTCAATTGTTAGTTAACGTTTTCACTTTGAAAGTGACGTATTAAGCTCGAATACTGATTACACTATTTAACTTAAGAAGAACTAAATCACATTAAACTAATGAAAGTATAATAAAACAGCTTCCAATAAATAGGACAATGTTTTGTTTATGCGTAAAAATGATGGATAGTAATCTATCCGAAACGAATTATATCTTTACACAGTTTGCAACAACAACAACAAAAAGAATTTGCCCATTTAATTCCTAAGACTTACTAATTTGTCATATATTTATTAACTCTTTTTAAATGCTATCGGATTATTTTTAATATAATTGCATATGATATAAAATGATCGTGTATGATACACAATATGATATTGTGACACATTTGGAAATTAAATAATATAAAAAAACGAACTATGTGATATATATATATATATATATCCACGCGGATGATTCAACAGTTTTACACAGAAATTTGCTGACACAGTAGTAAACTCTACTGAGGATTCTGCCGCATCTGTCGGAAGAAAAATTAACATCACACACTTGCAGCCAACTAATTAAGCACTCCTATTGTTTTGTTGCACTTGTTTTACTTGACACGAGATTTGTTGAAGAAAAATGAAGTCTCCAATGCTTGACATATGGATTATATATATATTTTCTTTGTTGCGTGATTTATAAGACAAAACAAGGTGACTGGTTGTAGGTGCAGTCTACCAAACTAATTCGATAAAGGTTGTTGTAGAAACAATATAGAACTTCCGAAGTAGCACGCTTTTACCATAGCAACTGATATTTCTGGTATCAGACGGTAATAACAGACTTCCCACAGAAAAGAATTGTGTCTTCAAGTTGCCATGGAAACTCCTCATCATCTTCTTCTGCCGTTCTCTTTACATACTCTAAATCCTGTTGTTCACGCTCTCGACGCTCTTAGAAACAAAGACAAAAAAAACAGTTTATGCAAATTACAAAAGACTTTCAAGAAACGACAGTTAAAGTAAACGATGAAAAAATAACATCTGAAATAGAAAACCACCGCTTGTATTTGTATACACGAGAAGAAAAGAACGTCTGCCGTTTCTAGCCTCGGCGAGACGATGTCATGTGACACCTGGCGGAGCGTCTAGAATGTTAAGAATTTCCCAGGGTCGGAGGCTGCTTCTCTTTTTTTTTTTTCTAAACTGTCAGAAGAAGATGCATAAAACAAAGGAGAAAGCAAGTGTCATGCTCGTGATTAATTATGTTCACATTCACCAATTTAAACAACAATTATTTGCAACTGAAGAAATAATTCATTGTCAAGTTCTGCCAAAATCTTCAGCAATGACGCAGCCAAATGTCTCACGACGCTATCAAACTGTGACTAAAGGGATAAAGAGGAGGGCAGAGCAGGGTTGTGTAATGAATGCAAAACGCGAACAAGAAAGGTTAATTGTTGGGCTTGCTATGTAGACTGGCACGATAGGATAGGTTTATTTCATTTAGGCTCTATTTACCATTAACAAATTATGTTTAGAGCTAATCAGTCTGATATTAAACATCGCATAAAGAAAACGTATTATTGGTCACTTTGACCGCCAACTTTCAATATATGATAGACAGATGGATGCATAATACCATTATATACAATATATACACGCGCATCTATACGTAAAAGATGTAATGTATCAAGAAAATACTGACCTTATTTTTGCTATAGGTAGGAAATATGTGTTGGTTCCCCGCTTTATTGATATTCTATAGCACAAAATAGCCAAGCTGTTGAAGTAAGTCAGCATAAAATAGCTAAGCTGTTAAAATAAGCCAACAGAGAATAGTTAAGCTATTTAAGCTAGTCAACACAGAATAGCTAAGCTATTTAATCAAGTCAGCATTGAATAGTTAAGCCGTTGAACCAAATCAGCACAGAATAGCTAAGCTATTTAAGTACTTCAGAACAGAATAGCTAAGCCGTTAAAGCAGGTCAGCACAGAATAGCTAAGCTGTTAAAGCAAGTCAACAAAGAATAGTTAAGCCGTTGAACCAAATCAGCACAGAATAGCTAAGCTATTTAAGTACTTCAGCACAGCATACCTAAGCCGTTAAAGCAGGTCAGCATAGAATAGCTAAGCTGTTAAAGCAAGTCAACAAAGAATAAACAAGCTGTTAAAGCAAGTCAGCACAGAATACCTAAGCAATTTATGGAACTCAGCGCAAAATAGCTAATCTGTTAAAGCAAGTCAACAAAGAATAACCAAGCTGTTAAAGCAAGTCAGCACAGAATAGCTAAGCTTTTAAAACAAGTCAGCACAGAATAGCTAAGCAGTTAAAACAAGTCAGCACAGAATAGCTAAGCCGTTAAAACAAGTCAGCACAGAATAACTAAGCCGTTAAAACAACTCAGCACAGAATAGCTAAGCTGTTAAAACAAGTCAGCACAGAATAGCTAAGCCGTTAAAACAAGTCAGCACAGAATAGATAAACCGTTAAAACAAGTCAGCACAGAATAGCTAAGCTGTTAAAGCAAATGACCTTTACCAACAAGAGTGCCTTTTTAATACTTTATGTTTAGTATCAATGTTTTATACTTGTAAAATTCATCATTCATGGTCATTATATACTCATAAATTGGATATGGTATATATTGACTACATAATAAATATTAAATAAATACAACAAGTTAATTGTATAAAATTTACATACATTTTAATAGTTACTTTTTGGTAATTTTAACCTGAACGGCATCATATGCGAACCATGGGCTTAAAAAGCCATGTCAGAGACCCATTATTTAACACTCCTGACCAGAGGGAATACAGCAGTCAGGAATACCCACCACTATAAGGGTTTGATTGTCACTTTTATAACGCACCCCCAGCTGAAAATGCGTAACGTGTTCAGTAGCAACGTCAACACGGAGTAGTGAGAAGGAGTCATATCCTATAAACAGCTAATTTAAGTATGTCAGATAAGGGAGTCATATCCTATAAACAGCTAGTTTTCTGACGTATCTAAAGTTAGCTGTTCATAGGATATGACTCCTTTATCTGACATACCTAAACTAGCTGTTTATAGTATATTAATCCCTTATCTGACATACCTAAACTAGCTGTTTATAGGATATGACTCCCTTATCTGACATACCTAAATAGCTGTTCATAGGATATGACTCCTTTATCTGACATACCTAAACTAGCTGTTTATAGTATATTAATCCCTTATCTGACATACTTGGGAATGACCCATACCTTATAAACATATGACGTTAGATAAGTCAGAGAAACAAGTCATATCTTATGAACAGCTTACTTTAGATACGTCAGAGGAATGACCCATATCTTATGAACAGCTTACTTTAGATACGTCAGAGGAATGACCCATACCTTATAAACATATGACGTTAGATAAGTCAGAGAAACAAGTCATATCTTATGAACAGCTTACTTTAGGTAAGTCAGTGGAATAAATCATATTCTTTGATCAACTAAATTTAGGTGATTCAGGGAAATGACCATCTATAGCAGCCTCAAGGGAATAGTGCATTCGAGAGTAATAAGCTCGAAATAATTCATATCTGACAGAGAAAAAAAATGGAAGTC
>NW_013668558.1:97798-111579 GCF_000517525.1 Limulus polyphemus
AAACACTACAAGATCGAGAAAATTTGAACAACGGTTCACTGATCTTCCTCATCTTCCGTATTTTTAGATACTGTTAACTGTGTGAGCACTGAAGATAAAATAGTTTAAAATAATATTTTTGATTTAACCTACAGTGAAATCAAAGTTTGAAAACCAAAGTAAAATACAAAAAACGAAACATGCAATGTGTTAATGATTAAAGAAAAACACAGTTTTAATAGCAAGTAACTGAAAATAAATACAGTTAATAATAAAAAAGAAATTTTGAAAATTGATGTGAAATAGAAAATAAAACTAATTTGTTTAAAGCTATGGTATATTTTATCACAATATTTGACCTCTAACGACAGACGAAAAAATTAAATACATAAATGGCGTTCCAACCCTTTTGATACCACAAAATATTCGCCTGCACTTTAAACTGTGGGTGCATTATAAGAGTGATAGTCAGTCCTTTAGAGTGGATGGTAAGGTGCTGCTGACTGTCTGCCTTACCTCTGGTAAGTAGTTCAAAATTAGGGAGTAGTAGGTAGCATTATTAGCTTTACGATAAATACAAATACAGCCACGATATACCACTCAATATGATACGCGCTTCCAGCTGTGGGAGTGCTATAAGCATGACAATCATCCACGCTATCTCGTTAAAAATAGATGTACAGACGGCGGGTGCTTCTGATGGGTCGCTCACTTTGCGTTCACCAGTTTCAAATGAGGGATAACTGTGCCTGAATGTTAGGGTCTTTCACCTAGCGGCTTATCCTATGCTTCAGGTTGAAAGTACCAAATCCCAGCAAGAACATTAATCGAAGAATGGAACTTTCTGAACGTAAAATATTCAAGTTTCAGGGTAACAATTCATTCTAATTACGAGGAAAAGTTTAACTCTGTGAGTTATACATGACTGATCGAAGAATCTTTGTAAAGATAGAGAAATGTATAAATTTTCTGTTTCCACTTAAAGACTAAAGTAAAATGATTAAAACATTAATGAATATTATATTTGAAAAACAAAATCCTCATACCACTGAGGAAAGTTAAAATGGCCATTATAATTGTCTAATAAAGACTAAAGTAAAATGATTAAAACACTAATGAATATTATATTTGAAAAACAAAATCCTTATACCACTGAGGAAAGTTAAAATGGCCATTATAATTGTCTAATAAAGACTAAAGTAAAATGATTAAAACATTAATGAATATTATATTTGAAAAACAAAATCCTATCACCACTGAGGAAAGTTAAAATGGCCATTATAATTGTCTAATAATGACTAAAGTAAAATGATTAAAAATTAATGAATATTATATTTGAAAAACAAAATCCTTATACCACTGAGGAAAGTTAAAATGGCCATTATAATTGTCTAATAAAATGTCTTCCAGCGAAAGCTTACGTTTCATCGATATATCTGAAAAATAAGAAAAATTAACGCGTCAAAAAAAGTCGTAGTAAAAATAGGCAAAACCTCAATGAGTGTCAAAACTTTTTTTTTCAGTTAAATTGCTATAGCGAAAACAAAATTACGGCTCTGTCCATATAAACTAAGAATTATTTGTTATGTCTCGGACAAAAAGAATAATATAAATTCAAAAATTCTGCACCATCTACAAAATTAATGCTCAGCACGACAATTTATGTGCATGCAATTCTCTTTTCATGTGATGTGAAGTAGGTATGGGCCCTATGATGATTTTTATCAACCTGAATGTTTCATGTGATGTGAAGTAGGTATGGGCCCTATGATGATTTTTATCAACCTGAATGTTTCATGTGATGTGAAGTAGGTATGAGTCATATAATGATTTTTATCAACCTGAACGTTTCATGTGATGTGGTGTAGGTATGGGCCCTATGATGATTTTTATCAACCTGAACGTTTCATGTCATGTGAAGTAGGTATGGGCCCTATGATGATTTTTGTCAACCTGAACGTGTCATGTGATGTGAAGTATGTATAGGCCCTATGATGATTTCTATCAACCTGAACGTTTCATGTGATGTAAAATAGGCAAGGGTTTTGTGAGGCAAGGGAAGTTTTAATCTGTACGTTTCATATAATGTAAAATATGCATGAGCCCTATGATGCAACGGAATTTTTTATACCTAACGGAAACTTATGTTCATGTGGAGACTGATTAGAGACTCAACGTTTTTAGGTATAACCATTCCTCATGTTTAACAACTAATCAAAAGGAAGGCACCTAACCAGCAGCAACCAATGCCAAAAAGGCTTTGTCCGGCTTTTTTGAATCAAATAACGTGATTGACTGTTATTTTTATAACGCGCTCACAGCTGAAAGTGGGATGTATGATCAGCAGCATCACGTCTCGAACCCTGGACCACGCCTGGCCTCCTTACTGTAGATATGGTAGAGCTAGAAGAAGATATGTTATTTCAACAAAGTTAGTCTTAATCATAGACACCACAAATCTTGAAATCGTATCTAGAAGTATAATGTTAATGAAAAGTATTAAAACTGTACAAAGTTTCTCAGAAAACTCCATACCTATATACCGATATTTTCTATACCTAGTAACTATAGTCTAATATTCAGCACATTTTAAACTTAAATTGTAGAAATTTACCATACCGGAGTTCAATATTTATGTACGTACAAGTTCAAGCCTTAAATCTCAAAGTTAACGGTACACGCAATCGTACAATAACTGAAAAATGTTAACTTTTTTCATGAAGCCAAACAAATTATTGATACAGACATCTCACACACATATATATATATATTCTTGGAAATCTCTTATATTCTATACTTCCCAATAATTAAAAAACGTCGCACACACGAAAACTACTTAAATCATCATACAACAGCTGTACATAGTCATGACTCTCATCATACCAGTGTAGTTTCAAGTTATCAGCAAAATCAAAATTATGTACATACACGATGTTTATAATGCATGCACCCAACTCACGAGGCTTTGATGTACAGAAGCATGAAAGTGGACAAGCAGGTGAAAAAAGAAAAATCTTAAAATTAAAATATATTCCAAGAGTCTCTTTGCACGACGAGTTTCTACTACCAGGTTAATAAAACATTAATCGCATAATTCTACAGCAGAGAAAGTATAACAACACTGTGACAAATTATTTCGACTGGAGTATGCTTTTGGATCATGCTACAGTTTGGTCGTTTCTAACGTTTCATGTCTTTCTTGTTTTTATATAAGTATAAATTTATAAAAATATATACTGTACAGCCACAAAGGCCACAGCCAGCTTGAAAGCACATAAGGTTATTTATTTACGGATCTTTCCCAGGAAACAGGAGGGAGCATTACATTTCGTCCACGAGGAGATTCGTATGATAAACACGTTGAAGAACTAAGCTCTTCAAATGTTGATGATGCCTCCTGATGTTCAACAAGAATGACTCTTTACTAGATACTAAAAAAAAAATAGAGTAAGTTTTCATATTAGGTACGTCATTTTGAATTGGCCTTTCTAATAAATGCAACAGAATACAGTATTGAATAAATCTCATACACACTTCACCACAATGATCACGAACGAAAAATCCTGCAATTAAAAACCGGCTAGCCTATTTTTCCGCTCAAGAAACCAATTTTACCATTCAACGATTAGTCTGACATCAACGTGGGAATAATACTAGATGAATCAAAGCAAATTACTTCAGATCAAAATGTGAAAAGCAACCAATAAATAAGTCGAGAAAAATAGAGTTTTAAATGTACAGGTTGATAATACAGGTTTAAAAACAGCATTTAAAATACAGACAGCTCGGTTCAGGATGTAAATAACGTCTTATTGATCCCAAGGCGATTCATACGTGCACCGAGACAGAAGGGAAATGACAATCAGGAGCACCGCACTGATAAGCTGTAACAGCATAACAACAACACTCTGCCTATTTACTGCATGTATTACCAACAACTTTTAATAGCTAGTATGAGAAAATTACAAGCTACATTATATAGTCGATGTATCTTGAATAATTTACCTCCACAATTATAGCCTAACTTCTGCAATAGTTGTAACTAGTTTCACTAAAGTTCGATACAAATAGCCAAAAAGAAAACCAGCTTTAATTCGTGGAAACCGGTAAGAGAAGTTAGACACAAACTATACAGACTTTGTACATGACAATGCTCGAGTAGCGTATGTTTTGGCTGTATTTACCGCTTTAAAAACAATTTTTGTTTAACAAACTTGATTAGGACTGAAATTGTATATTGTAAACAGATCTTGAGTTACCTAACTACAATATTCCTGTAATACCGATTAATATTCTAGTTATCTTGTGAATTTATCAAATGACAATTATTCTAAAGTAAAAAAACGACAAAAATTACACAAAGTGGCACATACAAAGTATGAGGTGTGTATATATATATATATATGTGTGACACAAAATGTAAAAGGTTTAAGTTGTGAAATAAACAAAAAAGTACCACATTTTCAATAAAAACACAAAAAGTATTCGGTATTCTAAACACATAACATAAACTGTGTTATAAAGCACTAAAAACAGTATAAATTACCAGATATTTATAGTAAATGAATACAAAGTGCCAGTTATTACACAAATAATGCAATGTATGAAATGTAAAACGCTCGAAAGATTACATAAGCAACAAACGATATTATCGGATACTAAAGAAATAGCGACAAGTATTCAACACGAAATAGAAAGAACAATACAATATGCAATCAAATATTAGTACTGAAAATTATTACACACATAATACCAAGTAAATCATAACCCCAAATGTTATTCGTAATTACTATGCTGCCACTTTTATTACAGGAAGTGGTTAACTATGATGAATATCAAAAATAAATAAACACAGAAAGTACAGAGTAATAAGGGACAAATCATAGTTATTAAATTAAATTGTTAAGGTACTACACAGAAATTGGAAAACATTACATAAAATAGGCTAGACTGTAAGTAAACAATATTACTGATAATGTGCACGTGTATAGTAATATACAGTCCTTGCCTGTGACTATGTTTTATTTATCAATCGGTGTTGAAGAGAAACTACAATATGCTATAAGGAAACGTGTAAATTAATAAACAATGAGTTACTGTTACAGTGTAACATTAATCAATTAGCAACTAAAAACAGTAAGTGCAATATGCTATATGGAAGCGTGTAAATTAATAAACAATGTGTTACTGCTACAGTGTATTATCAACCAATTAGCAACTAAAAACAGTAAGTACAATATGCTATATAGAAGCGTGTAAATTAATAAACAATGAGTTACTGCTACAGTGTAATATTAATCAATTAGCAACTAAAAAAGTAAGTACAATATGCTATATGGAAACGTGTAAATTAATAAACAATGAGTTACTGCTATAGTGTATTATTAACCAATTAGCAACTAAAAAAAGTAAGTACAATATGCTACAAAAAATTGTAAATTGATAAACAATGAGCTATTGCCACAGTGTGTTATTAACCAATTAACAACTAAAGAGTAAGTACAATATGCTACAAAGAACGTGTAAATTAATAACCAATCAGTTACTACCACAGGATATCACTAACTAGTCAATAGCTAAAGAGAAAGGACACTATACTAATAAGGACATGTAAAGTACAATAAACTATCAAAAACGTGTAAAAAAATAAACAATGAGTTACTGTCACAGCGTATTATTAACCAATCAATAACAAAAGAGAAAGAACGATATACTAACAAAAGTGTATAATGTAATAAACAACTAGTAACAGCCACAGAGCATTAGTAACCTATAAACAACTAAGGTAAAATGTTTTTTGTTTGTTTGTTTTTAGATAACAACATGCGTTTCAATCATGGTAAATTATTATTATGTTTCTGTTCTGACTTTAGAACAAGCTACAAAAAAATATTTCCCGAATCGCACCCGATATTGCAGTTATGACAAAATACTAAATGGAACAACATGTGGTTTTATAAGGAAAATTATGAATTAGAGTAACACAAAGCACCCAAGTGTAAAATGCTTTTTATTGGTATACGAACAGTAGCAACACATACGCTACGTATTCATATAAGTGTGTTTACGTGTGTGTGAACAACACAACGTTGACAACTGTCTAATTTAAGTTTTGAATTAGAGTAACACAAAGCACCCAAGTGTAAAATGCTTTTTATTGGTATACGAACAGTAGCAACACATACGCTACGTATTCATATAAGTGTGTTTACGTGTGTGTGAACAACACAACGTTGACAACTGTCTAATTTAAGTTTTGAGATTATACGAAGGCTTTGCGAGTGTTCTTTCAGTGTAAGTCTGACGATGTTATTTTATATATATAAGCTCATTCAGCAATTCGAAGGTTCATTATCTCAACCACGAGGGACTATCCGAAACATCTTCGATCATATCTAATCCAGATGATCTGAAATATATTGTGACAATTTCTAATCCAGACTGTCTGAAATATCTTTTGAACATGTCTAATCCAGACTGTCTGAAATATCTTTTGAACATGTCTAATTCAGACTATCTGAAATATATTGTGATTGAGTCTATTCCAGACAGAAATATCTTGTGACCATGTCTAACTCGGACTGTCTGAAATGTCTTGTGATGATGTCTAATCCAGACTGTCTGAAATATCTGTAAACATTTCTTTGTCGATTACATTAAGAATTATGCAAAATTTTTGAAAGTTCACGTAAAATAAACTTTGTAGCATATTCACGTATTAGTTCGCCAATGGTTTACATTCAGAAATTCCGTTACCAGACGAAGCTTGTCGTTCCCACGAGCAATGCTGGCTTCGTCTTATACGCCTCACGTCTTCACGAACAACAAACCACGCTCATCTTCAAATTCAAGAGATATATAGTTTCATTCAAATGCGTGCCATAATTTACGAATACCATCAGGATATTTTGAAACAACACACTGTTTAAACAAGCACGATAACCATGTATGATTTTGCCATGTTTCCTCAAGCATATAATTAACGTGTGAGTACATCCTGAGCGAAACGTTGTTAATATGTTCGTACAGCAAAATACTGCATATATACCAAGTACGTCTTCTTTTCACGCAACGATACATCCTACTAATGAAGGTGGTGAGGTTTTGATGCTCACTTGTTTAATCTATTGTAATATTCTGAACCAATTTTTCAGTTCCCTTTTTGTTTATAAAAACAAACAGTTGTTGTAGAATAAGATAATCTGCATGACCATCACGTTTATTGATATATGACTGCTTGCAAGCAGTCACTTTGGGCTCAGTCTTATTATCAATGTTTCCTTCTTCTTTTAATAAATACAAAAGAGTTTTCCTTATCTTCTTTTTATTGTTATTACAAACTCAACATTGAGTTTTTATGGTGCTATGTTATACAGAGCCTGAAGAACTTAAATGTGGAACCAAAAAAGTATCCTGCTAAAACAAAGATAGTCGTGTTGCTATGCTTCTTTTTTGTTTAACATATATATCAGGAAAACACACTTTAATGTTCTCAAAAAAATCTCAAAGTATTTTTCTTAAAACCGTTTCTTCAAGTTTTACAATCCACCTTCAGTCATGCCTTAGTTACATAAAACAAACCACCAACCGTTTAGTCATACCTTAGTAACATAAAACAAGCCACCGAACGTTTATTCACACCTTAGCAACGTAAAACAAACCAACAACTGTTTACTTACACCTTAATAACATAAATAAACCACCGACCGTTTACTCACACCTTAGTAACATAAAACAGACCACCGACCGTTTACTTACACCTTAGTAACATAAAATAAACCACCGACCGTTTACTTACACTTTAATAACATAAATAAACCACCGACCGTTTACTTACACCTTAATAACATAAATAAACCACCGACCGTTTACTCACACCTTAGTAACATAAAACAAACCACCAACCGTTTGGTCATACCTTAGTTACATAAAACAACCAACCACTGTTTATTCACACCTTAGCAACGTAAAACAAACCAACAACCGTTTAATCACACCTTAGTAAAATAAAACAAGCCACCGAACGTTTACTCACACTTTAGTAACATAAAACAAACCACCGACCGTTTACTGACACCTTACTAACATAAAACAAACCACCGACTGTTTACTCACACTTTAGTAACATAAAACAAACCACCGACCGTTTACTTACACCTTAGTAACATAAAACAAGCCACCGACCGTTTACTTACACCTTAATAACATAAAACAAACCACCGACCGTTTACTTACACCTTAGTAACATAAAACAAACCACCGACTGTTTACTTACACCTTAATAACAAAACACAAACCACCGACTGTTTACTTACACCTTAATAACATAAAACAAACCACCGACCGTTTACTCACACCTTAGTAACATAAAACAAGCCACCGACCGTTTACTCACACCTTAGTAACATAAACAAACCACCGAGCATTTAGTCACACCTTAGCAACATAAAACAAAACATCGACCGTTTAGTCTCACCTTAGTAACATAAAACAAACCATCGACCGTTTACTCACACTTTAGTAACATAAAACTAACTACTAACCTTTCAGTCACACTTTATTAAAATATAACAACTCACTAACATTTTAGTCACACCTTATTAACATAAAACAAACCAACAACCCTTCAGTCATACCTTATTAACATAAATCAAACCAACCTTTCAGTCACACCTTATGAACATAGAACACAATAGAAATCTTATTTACAAAACCCCTGTAAAATATAGAAAACTTTAATGAAGTCACATCGTAAAAATTGTGACAAATGAAATACTGAAATAATAATTAAAATATACCTTAAAACAATCCTCCGTAAAACAGCTGTTTTTACCGTAACACAAAAATAATATAGGTTAAATCCTGTTGCTTTAAGTTTTATAGGGAGTGTAAAAGAAAAAGATAGAACTTCGGAGATTTGAATTGTCTCCAGACTCTTATACAGTTGTTGTTTATAAGTACAACGTTCGTGTACATTATGTCCAATGCAAGTCTGCACCAGCCAGATTTTCACGCTTTGTGCTAGTATAAACAATTAAGACAAAGCGCTGCAACCATTATATGTGATTGCAGTCATGAAAATGGAGTCTTTTTTTTTTGTCATCAGTTGTAAATATAAGCTTTTATTCTAAAATTCTAAACCAACAAAAACTTCTTAATACCGCCAACAACCAATATAAAAAAAAAGACTGAAAGGTACGCTTTTTTAAACGTTACTGAGTAGACTGAATTAAGGCATCTGGTGAAATTACTGACAATTAGTGGGCTCCAAAATTAATTTTCTTTTAAAATGCTCTTTTAAATCGGTTTTAGATTCACCCAATAAAAACCAACACGCATTCTACTTTTAAATTAACAAAAAACGTAAGTTACGAGGATGCAAAAACCGTGAAATACAAGTTTTTTTAGCTTATATTGAAGAATCAAATGCTTGAGAACACTTTTAAATGAATAAATTGATTGTTTTCGTTAATTTGATGATAGTTATCATTATTTAGTCACCTGAGCTAATAAGACTGATGAGTTTGGACACAATGAGCAACTACAGCAGTTTTATTTACGAACATTGAGAAGTTATTAATTTGTAAAATCGCTTCTAACATTATAGCCTGTGAATCAGTGGTGTTCAGAACGCATAATCACAAGTACGACATAATGAAATTAACTTGAAAACAAATGTTATTACAATAAACATAAATAAATGTAATACAAGAACATAACGATATGATAAATCCCTAAAGTGTTTCGCCACATTTCAGCGTTCAACAGAAGACTATCGTGAAATATTTCTTGGTAATAAGAAGCCTTACTAAAATGGTTTTAAAAACGACTCGCATAAATATATAAAAGAGGGGGCTAAGATATAATTCGATACACCAACACTACTTACTACTAACTAGAAAGATACGATGTTACTAGTGCAAAATGCAAATAAAAGTATAGTCAGTGTGTGAAACTGAAATCAAGAATCCATTATGACAGCCGGTTCAAACTATTATCTTCAATACGCGATACATATCCTGTAGTAAAAACCGTATATACTTTCCTTTCTAAATAAGTTTATGCTGAATAAAGAGGCAAATTTCCTACGTATATACTGTGCAGTTTAAATGCTTTTTCTGGCTTCCATACGCGAACATAGAACACAAGCTGATGTACCGGAAAGCATAATTTGACCTCAAGCAAATGCACAAGGATAAAGCATCAAAATGTGCAGCGTATTTTTTAAATGTGACTGTACAATATTAGTAAGGAGGAGCTTTGATATCGACTTAAAACTAAGGCGACCACTCAGACTTCAACAGTAGGGCCAATAATCCTTGATCATACTGCACGAGCTGTTCACGCCTTCATCTTGATGAGGAATGGATCGTTAACTAAATATAGCTCTTGTGTAACGTACACATAGGCCTAATCAATAATGGACGCTACAGCTTCTCATCCTTCTGCTGCTGGTTTAACATAGGAAGAAATTCTTCTTTTTTGCAATAATAATAATATACGTTATTCTAGAATTCAGATAAATTTACTACAGTTTGGTGAAACTATACCGTGAAAATCTTAAATATCAGTTTCTTAATACACATAGTTTCAAACTGTTTATTGATTTCGGACACATAAAAGCACATTCGTACACATAAGGGTCAGTATAAAAAAGTGGACTTTTTTCTCAAAATAATAAACAAACCTTTCCAATTATCATGCAAGTATAGCTGTCAGTAACAGAATATATAAAGATTGTTTGTAATTAAGCACAAAGCTACACAATGGGCTACCTGTGCTCTGCCCACCACGGGTATCGAAATCCGGATTCTAGCGTTGTAAGTCCGCAGACATGCCGCTGTGCCACTGGGGGGGGGGGGCTTATATAAAGGTGGGAAGAGAAAATAAACTTGCGTCTTTCATTGTCATCCTATAACACTCGCACGAGGAAGCCAACAAAATCCAAACGCCAGTTCGTACAAGGTTGAAACTAATGAAACGCAGACATAAAACACGACTAACGCCAGAAAAAAAAGAGAAAAGAGGCTAGTCTATATAACCATGCACAGCTAGTAATTACTCAAAGTACTCGCTCGCTAACATCAATAACTCAATCTGACGATGTACAGAACAAAGAAGAAAAAAACCGGGAGATTACAGAAAATTAGTGTTCTAAGAAGTGTAGCCCTGCAAATATATATATCTTGATTAATTATTTGCTTATTACTTAGCGGAGAAAGACTGTGTTCACATGTGGCTCGGACTTGAAATGACCCAGACTTGAGTAAGGTTAATAAAATTATAAAAACAAGAACTTACTTATACGCTTCTCGTAAATTTACTACTACCCCTGTACCTATAGCATGCCTGTAAACATCTGGAAGTTTCGAAACTTATTTCACTCATTTTCTACTGTTGAATAAACAAAACGCTCAGAAGGCATAACAAAAAATGGAATTCCTACGATTTATAAAAATCTTGTTTGAAATTGTTATGGGATTACAGTTTGAATTTAACAGCATTAAGGGGGAAAATATCTATTTATTACTCATGTTATTAGATTTATACGTAAGCCAATAGCGATTTTTTTTTGTTCATTTTACACAAATAACAACTACTTAATTCATGGTATGTATAAATGTGTGTAGATACATTTTAAATTTCCTTTTTTTTCACACTATAATTTGCACTGTGAAGTTGTTTGTCCGAAAGTAGAGAGCCATCTTGGTTTTAGGAGTTTACCCGTCCTCCATTGAAGTAAACACAGAGGTGCTCATAAAGCCTTATTTGTAGTGCTAGAGTTCTGTTGATAAAGAAACTGCAAGCGAGGAAAGAAGAAAAAATCCTATGTTTGTGAGAAGTAGGGCAGGCATGTGTAGTGAGGGACAAGCCTAGTCTCTAATAACCCGTTTGTCCCTATAGAAACTTAATGCATGACTGCCCGAGGCCTTCTTCGCTCGTTATTGGGAATAGACTTTAGTGCAGAAAGGGTTACGTATCGCGGCTGTAACCTAGAGCAGGCGGCGTTGCATGAGTCAGTATGTGTTTACCTCTTCCTCTCCTTTCGTCAGTGATAAGCCTCACATAATGGCTTCGCTTTTTTTCTTAAAAGGGAGATATATAGAAGTAAATGCGATGTGATTCCGTTCACATAGCAGCGAATAACCGAAATCCTACCATACATACGTAAACAATCCCAATCAATGATTACAGAAATAAAATGTGTACACGAGAACCAGGTAGATAAATACAATAAACTATTCTGATTTTTCTTCAATCATTATTAAAGATGGAAATATTAGTAGAGATGGATCAATGCTTTTGGCAGTATTAAGATGTTTACTTAGATCTATGTCAAAAAACTACTTTATTTACAAAGACATTTACTATAATATCCATATTGATACATAAGTAGTAAATATATATGGGTTGAAATATATCAATTAAAAGCCTGAGTAGCATTACATGTAGTTATTAAATATCTAAATGATTTGAATAGTATTACTTGAGAAGTGTTGAGACGTTTCATTATAGAAATCTTAATAAAAAATATGATTAAATTTAACTTCGTTAACAACAGCGGTCCAATCATCACAGCCTATCTCTAAACTCTTTTATCTTAACTATGCTTCCAAGCTTCTCTTCAGTCATATGAACGTAACATCAAGTATAAAAGTCACATCGTAAGGTTAAAGCAACCCCTTTCACTACCATGGATAAATTTATGTTCCCCTCACGAAAATTAAAATTTGAGTTTGGAATTTTGTATCACCATGAAGGAAAGGTGTTTCCTTTCAACCTTCCCACAATTTACCAGTTTAGGTTTCAGAAGAGTAATGGAATATTAAAGTTTGTGTCTTTTTATGATTTTATTAAGTATCTAAACATAAACCTGATACTGTAGAAGAAAAGCACTTAACCAACAATTCGAGAGTACCACAAATCCTCATTAGGTTCGTTTGTTGAATTTCCCACAAAATTATTCGAGGGCTATCTCCGCTAGCCATCCCTAATTTAGCAGTTATAGACAGCTACACAATAGCGTTCACCGCTAACACTTGGGCTACTCTTTTACCAACGGATAGTGGATTGACCGTCACATTATAACAAGCCACGGCTGAAAGGGCGAGCACCTTAACCATCAGGCCAAGTTAAATCTGCAGGTTTCTAGTGCTCTAATCACTAGGCCTTTTCATTGATGATAAATAAAACACTTTAAAGTTAGATATAAAACATATTCACCAGCGAGATTATTCTAATGTCCAATTTTTCAAGAACAGTATTTAAATGTAGTCTAGCGTTTGTTCTGTTAAGTTCTGATAGGTAAAGTTGTTAGGTTGACGAGTACTACTAGTACTGGGAAAAACTATATTGTTGTTTAAATGGTTTGTTTTGAATTTCGCGCAAAGCTACACAAGGGCTATCTGCGCTAGCCGTCCCTATTTTCACAGTGAAATACTAGAGGGAAGGCAACTAGTCATCACCACCACCGCCAACTCTTGGGCTACTCTTTTACTGACGAATAGTGGGATTGACCGTCACATAATAACGCCCCCACGTCTGAAAGGGCGAGCATGTTTCGTGTACAAATATGGACTTGTTTGCTTATTTTGTTTAAGCGCAGAGCAAAACAGTGAACTATCTGCGCTGTGTCCACGGCAGGTATCTAATCCCAAATTTTAGCGTTATAAGATAGCAAGTTTGCTGTTAAATTACTGGGGGCATATGAATATAACTACGTAATGTTCTTGATACAGTGTTTAGTTTAGTTTGTTTTTAATTATGCACAAAGCTACTCAAGGGTTATCTGTGCTCTGCCT
>NW_013668558.1:112474-113992 GCF_000517525.1 Limulus polyphemus
TGCTCTGCCCACCACGAGTATCGAAACCCGGTTTCTAGTGTTGTAAGTCCGCAGACATGCCGCTGTGCCACTGGGGGGCGTGAAGCGTTTAGTCGGATTCATATAATGGTTAAACTGTCAGCAGCACTTCCTAATTGTCACAATTCAGAATTAATGTATGTTCTAGTAAACAGAAAAACACTTTCAACAGTATCCAGTTTAAACGAAACACATTTTTATCTTACAATATCTTATGAATTTAAAATTTACAAATAAAAAGTAAGCAGGAAAATGTTACAGTGAAGTAGCGCAAGTAACCTTCGCAACTACATCAAAGCAAAGCCTGAAATCAAAAATAGTTAAACTAACTTGTAAGAGAGTAAAAACGTTATAAACGTTCAAATTAAACGAAGTACTTTATTTACACATTGAACTGGATTGTTTACATATTTGCTCTCTGTTAAGTTAACTTGTAAACGGAAATCCAAAAAACTTTAGTGGCCATTCGCAAGTGTCTCAAAAAAAAAAAGTAATTAACACTGACAGCTACAACCGTGCCGAATATGACACGTGTAGGGTTAGTATAATGTTGTTTAAGCTTTATAATTCTATAATTCTCGTGCATATACAGAACTCTAAAAATTTAGATTACACGAATGAATGTAGAGAAAATTAACATATGTCACCTTTTTTGTTGCTACTATTTACATTAGGTATGTCTAAGTTTCGAAAATTAAAGCTCTTATATATATTTATATATATATATAATGCATTAGAAATAATGAATAAAAAGCCCAGTCCTTATCAAGCTTTTCTTGCAATTTAAAAATTAATATTTTAAATAAAGAATTATAAATATCCAAATATTGATAAAGTCAGTTTATTTAATTATAAGGAGTTCAAGTAATAATTATTTAGCATTCTACAAAATTCTAACATGTTAAAACGCTTTTTTTTCACTTATAGAAATAAAGCTAGAATCGTACTTTATAAAACGACTTTTCAAATTTGTAGTTTAGATTAATAAACATTGAAGGTAATTATTACTCAACATTATACAAACATTGAAAGTAATCATTACTCAACATTATACAAACATTGAAGGTAATCATTACTCAATATTACACAAACATTGAAAGTAATCATTACTCAATATTATACAAGCATTCAAGATAATTATTAATCAATATTATACAAGCATTGAAGGTAATTATTACTCAACATTATACAAACATTGAAAGTAATCATTACTCAATATTATACAAGCATTCAAGATAATCATTACTCAATATTACACAAACCTTGAAGGTAATCATTACTCAACATTACACAAACCTTGAAGGTAATCATTACTCAATATTACACAAACATTGAAGGTAATTATTACTCAACATTATACAAACATTGAAAGTAATCATTACTCAATATTATACAAGCATTCAAGATAATCATTACTCAATATTACACAAACCTTGAAGATAATCATTACTCAACATTACACAAACCTTGAAGGTAATCATTACTCAATATTACACAAAC
>NW_013668558.1:114992-120488 GCF_000517525.1 Limulus polyphemus
AAACCTTGAAGGTAATCATTACTCAGTATTACACAAACATTGAAGGTAATTATTACTCAACATTATACAAACATTGAAGGTAATTATTACTCAACATTATACAAACATTGAAAGTAATCATCACTCAACATTATACAAACCTTGAAAGTAATCATTACTCAACATTATAAAAACCTTGAAGGTAATTATTACTCAATATTACACAAACATTGAAGGTAATTATTACTCAACATTATACAAACATTGAAAGTAATCATTACTCAACATTATACAAACCTTCAAGGTAATCATTACTCAATATTACACAAACATTGAATAATTATTACTCAACATTATACAAACATTGAAGATAATCATTACTCAACACTATACAAACATTGAAGATAATCATTACTCAACATTACACAAACATTGAAGATAATCATTACTCAACATTATACAAACATTGAAGATAATCATTACTCAACATTATACAAACATTGAAGATAATCATTGCTCAATATTATAAAAACATTGAAGACATACATTAATCAAAATCATGAAACATTGAAGATAATTATTACTCAACATGATACAAACATTGAAGGTAATCATTACTCAACATTATAAGACGTCTTTTTCATTAAATTAAAAAAAGAAATATAAATTATGTTACGTTATTCACACTTAGATAAATGTATGTTTTTTTAAGTACATAATTTTTATTGTTATTTAGAAGACAAGAAACTTTAAATTAAAAAGTATTGAATCAAAAACATCACTAACAATTTTCAGGGGCTTTTGCATAGAAATTAAATGATTTAGTGGATAATATACATTTACTAGTATTCAAAATCTATATAGCGAACAAAGAATGTGCAAGATACACTCCTCGGACTCATTTAATCGGCATTTCTCTGTATAAAATCTCTTGACAACACAAAATATAAATATCCTGTATCTGATGAAAACAAATTCGTCTTTCAGTGAAGTTATATAATATAACTTTAATAAATAAATATGTATGATGGTTTAGGTTTTTTTATAAATCTGTTTAAAAGCTTTATATAAAATTCGATTATTATGAACTAATTACACAGAGTATATAAAATGTATAGATTCTGTTATCTTAACATTTGTTATTCACCATGTTGAAATTATACAGAACTGTAGCATTCTACGACTATATTCAACTTAAAAAAATTAATGTATTAACTTTAAACAACTGTTATTATGTCTATTTCTAAAAAAAATTACGGATGCCAGTTTTGAGTATAAGCATTTAGATATTTTACTCAAACCCACATCGATGTCAATTTGTAATTTTAAAATAATTTTCGATTCAATGTGTTCAACGAAACAGGTTATGTTTGACTTGTAAAAGCAGGCTTCAGTTGACAGTTATGAAGAGTTTCCTTGATTCCAAGGTAATGGGTGTTGACTTTTAAAAGTAGGCTTCAGTTGATGACATAAAAGAGTTTATTTGATTTCAAGTGTTCTTACAGTGAAACGTCACGGTAATTACGGTGTTCGCTTCATTTCTGCGGTGACTTGATTATTAATTGGTTAAAAAAGAAGGGAATAAAATGTAATGTTTGTTAGTTACTATGGATAATAGATAATACATATAGATAATAACGATTAAATATGTATTATCTATTATCCATAGTAACTAATGACAATTTTAACTATAAACTTACGATAAATGGAAGATAACAATATAAAACAAACATTAAACTCAACACAACAAGCATCAATAAGGAGGTAACAGGTTAAATACAATATCTCTTATCAAATAGCTAAATTTTGACAATTTAAATATCTAAATTTCTAATTTGAATTACTGAAAATTCTCGGTTTTCTTATAGATGCTGTTTGAAAATGTTTATTCTAAGTTTGTTTGCCGAATTTTGCGCAAAGCTACTCGAGAGCTATCTGCGCTAGCCGTCTCTATATTGAAGTGAGAGACAAGTAAGGGCAGCTAGTCAACACCACCTACCACCAATTCTAATAAAATAATGGGATTTTACGATCACTCTTATAGCACAACAGCGATCCCAAGAGGAAGAACGCAATTTTTTTTAAATTTTTTTTTGGCGATAATAAAGCAGGAACTACGGAACCTTAGATCTACAATCTGGCACACTAACCACTAGGCCACACTCGAGCCTTGATTGAAAGACTAGTAATTTGAAATATCGTTGAAAAAAAAACACATCAGTAAGATACTGATTACTTATCTATCCTTAAAGCTTGAAAGTTGCAGAAATAAAACGTAATGGTTATACATTGATACGTATCCCATTGATACCGACGTTATTTTAAACATAAACTGAAAAATTAGATAAAGGTTAGGGGTCTCACAATGCTCCTAAAAGTTCCAGTTTTTAATTATTATGTCGCTATAATTTTGTTATATATATTGAACATAATTTTATATTCCTAGCTAGTCAACAGATAACCTTACCACGACTAATTTAGTACACACGTTTTTTATTTTGTATATATATATATACTTGAACATAATTTTATATTCCTAGCTAGTCAACAGATAACCTTACCACGACTAATTTAGTACACACGTTTTTTATTTTGTTTGGTCGAAATTTCATTATTTCAATTCTAACTTTCTTAATATCCTCTCATTAAAAGAACGTTAGTTGATGGTCGTCATACGATTGACTATTCCTTAGCGAAGAAATCAATTATAAACGTTCAAACTTAAATATACACTTCAACTCTGAAAGGCTTAAAATATCATAAACGAATTATCACTTGAGAACCAGATTAGAATACACGACGTGTTTTAAACCATTCAGACTAAACTTATAAAGTAATACATTAATGAAACAAAATTCTAGAAGTATGTTCATTGAAATCAGACTTTTTAAATTTCATCGAGGTGTCATATGGTTTAATGGGTTGAAAACGTGTAACAAATGTAATAATTAAGATAATCTTAACTGGAATGTGAAAAAAGACACATAACTTAGCAACCTTTTAGATAAAAGTCAGTTTGATTAAATAACATAATTGACTCCCTAGAGAAAATAAAAATATTTAATAAAACTTCTTGTTATTGGCAAATGACTTGTTTCGAATTAAAGCTTTGAGATTCAGATTCTACTCAATTTCGCAATTTATTGCATTTTTATTTCCGCTCTTAATTTCTATATACTGGATAGCTACAGGATTTTCATTTATTGAACTACCAGTTTATAATAGTCAATGAAAAAGAAAACGTTTTTTCCCAGGAAATATCGTTCCTAGTTAGGACAAAGATTATATTATATAAACAGAAAGGTTTATTCTAAGCCACCTAATACTTTGGTCATTATCGATGCTGAATACGCTTAACTGCCAAGATTCAAATAAAAAGAAACCAAACAGAAGAGACCAGAATCACTGACAAGGGCTTCATCCTCAATAGGCGAGAGGGCCGAATAGGCGAGCCATTCCGTTTTGTGGCTCCTGTTCTACACAGTTAAGACCTGGCCCCTGCTGATTTTGTTGTCTGCTTCAGTCAGAGAGCACATTTATTGGGACAGAGACGTAGGGGCTTAAGTGTCTTGGAATCATCAGCAGCATTCATCACGCTGAAAAGAAAGGGTTGTTCACTAAAGAAACGGTATAGTATATATATATATATATATAGCTACAATGAGTTTGGAAAAGGTAGGGAACTAGTAAGAGAAGTTTCAAATGAACTATCTGATTTTCTTTCACAAAAGTGTTACACTTCAGCAAAAATGTGCTTCGTACTACGAGTCCTACTCAAACATTTTTTGCATATCGCACATTACAAAGAAATTCTACCATAAGCAAAACTCTGGTCTCAACATGTATATACATAAACACTCGAAAGGTAGGCTTCCCTCTCAACTTATAGATAAGTTTTATTTTCTCATAGGTTTTACACTACAGTTAACGATATGATTTTTTCCTTCTAGATACATTTTAATATTGTAAGTTATTTCGTACAAAGTTAAAATATTTTTATTTGACAATAGATAAACCATGTATAAAGAACAAAAACACATTAAAATAACATTCCGCAACGACTAACTTGGCATCATATTGTTACAAATAATCAAATATTAAATACATTTTTACTTAAATAAGTACAGCATATGACAGGCAACGACTAATTAACATAAAAGGAAAAAAACAAAACAATGTACTAAGAAGTTTATCATCAGAACAGAAGCGTATCCTGAATGCTTATTTCAACATGCTAACAATACTTTACTTACAATAGTATTAAGAAGTTTACCATCAGCACACAAACATATCCTGGATGCATATTTCAAATGCTAACAATACTTTACTTACAATAGTATTAAGAAGTTTACCATCAGCACACAAACATATCCTGGATGCATATTTCAAAAGCTAACAATAGTTTACTTACAATAGTATTAAGAAGTTTACCATCAGCACACAAACATATCCTGGATGCATATTTCGAAAAGCTAACAATATTTCATTTACATTGATATAAAGAAGTTTGCCATCAAGACAGAAAAGCATTCTTGATGCTTATTTCAACATGCTAACAATAGTTTGCTTACAATAGTATTAAGAATTTTACTATCAGCACAGAAAAAGGTATCCTGGATGCTTATTTCAATATGCTAACAGTACTTTACTAACAATGGCGTTCATGCATGTTTTCTTAGTTTTACCTTATCCTGAGTGAAGGGGGGGATTTTATTTTAAAGTGTTTTATACATTAAGCCGCAACACAAAACAGGAAAATCTTGTAAATAAAATCTATAAACAGAACGTCTTCAACTTATTTTCTTTGATATTAAACTAATTAAGATACCTGATTTTAAATAAATATTAAAGAGTAATTACAAATTTACATCTAAATATAATTCCTTTGTTAAACAAAATGTCAGAAACTTAAAACAAATTGACAGAAAAGTAAAGGAATAATATTTGATTCTTCTAAAATATGATGTAAAGGTTTTCACCACCATTAAAAAAAAACTGCCTTTAAAAACACTTCTTCAAGAACACCATAACAGAAAATAGATTAGTAAAATATAGTTGAGTTTTGAAAACTTCAGGGGGGGTTCTTTATTTTGTGAGCAGAAAGACGTCCAACATAAAATAATATTCAAACTGATACACCTATTAATTTTTGTAAATCTTCAAGAAATAATTTTTATTTATTACACCTTCCCTGGTGATTCATCGATATATCAGAGGACTTATAACGCTTAAAATCTGGGTTTGATCCTTGCAATATGTACAGCGCAAAATAGCCCACTGCACTAAAACTACAAACAGACTTCATTCTTATTTCAATACAGCTTATAAATAGAAACACTTGTTTGTACGTTAACAGGTCTAGGCCAGAAAATAATGTTGGATTAGTCCTAGATAATAACCTCACGTCTATTTAAACTCCACCCAAGATTAGTCCTACATAATAAACTCACGTCTATTTAAACTCCACCCAAGATTAGTCCTACATGATAAAATCACATCTATTTAAACTCCACCCAA
>NW_013668558.1:121363-122224 GCF_000517525.1 Limulus polyphemus
AATAAACTCACGTCTATTTAAACTCCACCCAATATTAGTCCTACATAATAAAATCACGTCTGTTTAAACTCCGCCCAATATTAGTCCTACATAATAAACTCACGTCTATTTAAACTCCACCCAAGATTAGTCCTACATAATAACCTCACGTCTATTTAAACTCCACCCAAGATTAGTCCTACATGATAAAATCACATCTATTTAAACTCCACCCAATATTAGTCCTACATAATAAAATCACATGTATTTAAACTCCACCCAAGATTAGTCCTACATAATAAAATCACATGTATTTAAACTTCACCCAAGATTAGTCCTACATAATAAACTCACGTCTATTTAAACTCCACCCAATATTAGTCCTACATAATAAAATCACATGTATTTAAACTCCACCCAAGATTAGTCCTACATAATAAAATCACATGTATTTAAACTCCACCCAAGATTAGTCCTACATAATAAACTCACGTCTGTTTAAACTCCGCCCAATATTAGTCCTACATAATAAAATCACATCTATTTAAACTCCACCCAAGATTAGTCCTACATAATAAAATCACATCTATTTAAACTCCACCCAAGATTAGTCCTACATAATAAACTCACGTCTGTTTAAACTCCACCCAAGATTAGTCCTACATAATAAACTCACATGTATTTAAACTCCACCCAAGATTAGTCCTACATAATAAAATCACATGTATTTAAACTCCACCCAATATTAGTCCTACATAATAAAATCACATCTATTTAAACTCCACCCAAGATTAGTTCTACATAATAAACTCACATGTATTTAAACTCCACCCAAGATTAGTCCTACATAATACACTCACATGTATTTAAACTCCACCCAAT
>NW_013668558.1:122979-130650 GCF_000517525.1 Limulus polyphemus
GATTAGTCCTACATAATACACTCACATGTATTTAAACTCCACCCAATATTAGTCCTACATAATACACTCACATCTATTTAAACTCCACCCAATATTAGTCCTACATAATACACTCACATCTATTTAAACTCCACCCAAGATTAGTCCTACATAATAAAATCACATCTATTTAAACTCCACCCAAAAATGCACTTAATCGATTCAAGGTGTAGAACTCATAAACCAGGGCATATGTAAAAAGCAGCTCTCTGGTTAAACAAAAGGGAACCCTCAATAGCCGCAGCACTTGAAATACTTTTATGCAGGATTAGACTAAATTAATCTATGAGACCTTTTTTCCCCTTTTTTTTATTGGCTGTACTCGATTCAATTTTATTACTTATCATGATCTCTACCAGACTACTCTCACATCGAAATTCTTTTAGAAGGATTAGAGTAAACTAAGCTATGAGACCTTGGGCATAATCAAATACATCAATCGAAAGGGTTTGACCTCCTGAGTCCAAAACTGTAATTAAATCTCAAATCGGTCAAGAGATAACGAAGCTATGAGCTAAATGTTGGTACTTGAAAAAATAACACAAAAAACTCAGAGCCGTTCTATGAGCCGCTATGCCGCGGTTAACAACAGACCACAGACAAAACCGCAAATCAAAAGCATCTGTAATGGCCCACTTAGTGGTTTTGGTAATGATAAATATATTTTTTTCGCCGAATACGTGACGCAATAGAATAAAACAAACACACAAGAATGTAATAACACTGGTAAACAAAATCGAACTTTTTTATCTCATCAAAGATTTAAACACACTTTTCTAGACCAGTTTTGCACGCTGATTCCAAATCTGTTTTCGGCTTTCTTCTAGCACATTTACTTATCGAAATATGACAGGTGTTAATTTCAACAGGTAATATCTTAGGTAATAATTACAAATTAGGCTAGTTAACGTTACAACTTTATTAATTTTAAAGTTTGTTTGTTATGGATTTCGCGCTAAGCTACACGAGGGCTATCTGCGCTAGCCGTCCCTAATTTAGCAGTGTAAGACTAGAGGAAAGGCAGCTAATCACTACCACCCACCGCCAACTCTTGGGCTACTCTTTTACCAACGAATAGTGGGATTGACCATCACATTATAATGCCCCCACGGCTGAAAGGGCGAGCATGTTTGGTGGAACGTGGATTCGAACCCGCGACCAATAGATTGCGAGTCGAGCGCCCCAACCACCTGGCCATGCCGGGCCTCATTTTAAACTACAATTCCCATAAACGTTATACACACTTTACACTTGGTTAAATTTATACAGCACACACTTATGAAAAAAGAAATGTACAACAACTTAAATTATAATTAAGACAATAACCTTACATATTTGATCGATCTCATCACGAAAACTTGACATGCTAGAGGAAAACCAAAACCAGATTTGGAATCAACGTCCCAAGAGTTATCTAGATCACCTATAATAATTATATCTGATAAAAATGACTTGTTGGCCATCGACAAATATCCATCAGCACATTCACACAGTGCAAACGTATATATTTATTTATTAACTACACATATATTTATATACATATAGCCATTTCTACTTCAAGCATGTCATGGCTACACTTTTGAACAGTCTGTATTAACATACTTTAAAACCTCCAAGTTGGCCTGGCATTGCCAGGTGGTTATGGCGCTTGACTCTCAGTCTGCGAGTCGCGGGTTCGAATCCCTGTCCCACCAAACATGCTCGCTCTTTCAGCCGTGGGAGCGTTATAATGTTACGGTTAATCCCACTATTCGATGGTAAAAGAGTAGCCCCAGGGTTGGCGGTGGGTGGTGATGACTAGCTGTTTTTCACTGCTAAATTAGGGACACTAGTGTAGATAGCCCTCGTGTGGCGTTGCGCGAAATTTAGAACAAACGAAATCAATCTCTAAGTTAATCAGTTCAAACTTCAAGTAAGTACCTGCAGTAAAACTGGCCAAGCTTCTTGAAACTTGGTTCAGTATTTTTTTTAAAATAAAAACTGTGTTAAACAAACTCTGTGGTTTGAGATACACGTATTAAAAGGTTAAGCCAAATTCACTTAAAAAATCCAGATTGTTCATAATCAATAGAAGCTATAACTAAATAGTACAAATATTTGCCGATCAACATTTAGGTGAGAGAATGGTTTTTAAACAATAATAAACAATACAATTTACGAGAACAGCAAGTTGTAATGAAAAACACCCTGCGAGAATTTTAAGATATTGAACGAAAAACCAAGAAACATATTGTTTAAAGTTATTATTACAAAACAAAAAGCACTGTCAAAAAGGACAGAAACTGTTTCAGTCAGGAGCAGAGTTTATCTATATATATAGTTTAAAAAAACTTCCTACTCTTGAAAGTAATAATTCCAGCCATAAAATATAAAGTGACAACGTTAGTACATTTTGTTTTAAAAAAAAAATGGAAGGAACTTCAAGAAAGAAAAACTGTTAGGAACATATGTGCTATTTTAAAATAATGACCACTGTATAAGAAGAACAAGTATAACGTGAGAATAGTGAATAGTTTTTAGAAATATTTTTTTACAGATATATATATATAAAGAGATGGCAGTACCGTACGTTATTATTCCATTAAAAAAATTGCTCTGTGCTATCTTTGACAAAAATATACTCAATCTAAGTAAAAGTTTTACAGAAAGAAAAAAAATACGGGAAAGTTTAAAAGGCTAAAAGGACCAACTGACGCTGTGTGCATAACTAAAAAAACAACAAAACAACGATGGCAGCCGGGTGTGTGTATATTTTGAAAAATATCGTTTGGGATTAAATCTTTCTTTTAAATGTTTAGAAGAAACAATAATGAACGCAAGAGAAAATAATATAGAAGCAAACTTGTGGAATATATATCGCAAATGTGTGTCTTCTTTATATCATTTTAGAACCTGTAATTGTTTACAAGTATCTTAAATCCATTTAAACACAAAATACTTTGCAATCTTATATCATTTTAATGTCAAGTTTGAAAAGCGGAAATTTAAAACACAAAAAGCTTAAGTAGGAAATACAGTTTGTAGCGCCACCTTTTGCGATAAATTCTTTAAAACCATTACATGTAGAAAGTACACAAGCTCTAGATCTACTAGCTTAGGACTTATGACAAAATGGAGTATTGTATAAAATTAGTGAAGCTCGATGTGAGGAAAATGTGTGTGCAATTCTGAAACTAATCACCTTATAGTTGTTAGGATATTCATCAAGGAATTACACATTGTTTGTACACAATGGGTTAGTCCCCCGGTGGAACAATAGTAAGTGTACATACTTACAACACTAAAATCTGGGGTTCGATTCCCTACGGTAAACACAGCAGACAGCCCTACTTGGCTTTGCTTTAAGACTAACAAACACAACGGGTTATCTGTTTTCTGCCCAACACAGGAATCGAAATCTTTGTTTTAGTCTGTCTGTTCTTTGTCTGTGTTTAGTCCTTGTGCGCAATCTGGGAGGGTCAGGTTCAATCCAGAGCTCTTCCTCCCAGTCGAAACCTATATTTCAACGTTATAAGAATTCCAGTTTACCGCTAAATCACGGGGGTTGGGGTGGTGACGAAAAACACACAAACACCTTCCACCTCATAGTTTTTTTTTTCTTCTTTTTTGGTCAGAAGGTTCCATGAACCTTTATAACTGTTTATTTTCTATTATTCTTAACTTTTTTTTTTATAAAAAACAAAATTTTGCTTTAGTGAGAACTGTGACATTTCATAAACATTATTAACACCGATATCCTTAGTACTTTCTTCCTACGCTTCAGGAGATGCGGCATTCGTATTTCCAATTGTTACAGAGGTATCCGCATGAACCTATGTAAACCTACCGTACAGGTCACTGCAAAGCCTTAAATCAGGTCATAAAAAATTGAAAATTAATGCATCAACTTCAGTGGCATATAGAAAATGAAGGAACCATGGCTGCAAATATCAGGTAATTACTTTGAATTATGGATACAAACTGAGAAATCTGTTTGCACAAAGTGATACGATAAAACACAAACAAAAATCACACATGTGATATAAGAGTCATTATTAAACATCATGAGTCCAATACTGTTTTCAGTAAATTAAAATCATTGGGTAATAACACGTGTAAAAACAATCATATGTATGAATCTTTATTTTGTCGTAAAAATAGCAACTGAATTAATGCACCTTTTAATTACAGAGGAATCTGTTCACTGTCCTGCCAAACATACCAGCAAACACTGTCCTTTTACGACGTAGCACCACCTCGGCTGCTGCTGATCTCAGGTAGGTTCGGAGAGATATCTAGCAGAATATGTTTTCACTGCTATTTCAAAACCTCGGCCAGTTAATGAGAACCATAATGAACCACAAAAATGTTCCTTCTTTTTCATTCGACCTTAATCCCATATAGTTTTGCAATCGGCCGCTTGGATATTTTGTATTAATCAAGAATTTTTACACTCGGATGACTGGACCTAACAGCAACCCTAAAGGGCAAGCATGTTCGGTGACGGGGATTCGAAAATTGCAAGTCAAGCGCCCTAACCCCCAGGCCATGCCACTCTCACGAAGATGTTTAAGAGTTTATGATTAACAGTTAAACCCTGGGCACGTCATTTCAAGACGTTGCCTAATATTGTTAATTTAAACACTTGGCATATCAAATACAATATGCTGGCTAGTATTACTAATTTGAGCCCTCGGCATGTCATTCCAATACGCTGGATAATACTGTTAATTTGAAACTAGGCGTGTTTCGTATGTGCTTTATGGTAGAAAGCATTATTCCGTTAGAGGAAAACATTCGTCTGTTACCCATATAAGTTCCGCCATGACCAGTGGACACTTCATTTAAGATGTCTTTGTTCAAATAACTTAAAGACAATTCCATTGTCCATTGCAGAGAAGGCACCATAATAAAACAATTTAAAGACAGATTCCTCACTCACAGTAGAGAAAGTACTACATTGGTCATGATCAAATAGTTTAATGACAGATCCCTTGTCCATTACAGAGAAGGCATCATAATGGGCATGATCAAACAATTTAAAGACAGATTCCTCACTCACAGTAGAGAAAGTACTACATTGGTCATGATCAAATAGTTTAATGACAGATCCCTTGTCCATTGCAGAGAAGGCATCATAATGGGCATGATCAAACAATTTAAAGTCAGGTTCCACTGCATAAACGTACCATAACGGCCATGATAAATCAATTTTAAGGAAGGTCTCTCTCATCCACTGCAAAAAGTTACAATAATGTCTACAAACAATTATTCACAGTTGGAATAACACAGCAGTCATTGTAGAATTGCTTACCTGCCTGCCTCCAGACCAACATTTAGTCAATCATTATTTCAAAATTGGTGAAATGACTTAAATACTTTTGGCTTTATTATCTATGTTACTAAAGCTCAAGTAAGTTTTATCTCAAGTTAAACATCAATGTAGCTCATCCCCCTCCTCAAATTCTTGCATACGGGCAACGTTTCCAGACCACTTTAAATAAACTCTGGTCATTTAATTTAACTTCAGGCATTTTTTTTATTATTATTTAGTAATGACGAATTAAAATTAACCTCTTATGTTCATTTTTGGGTCACTAGAGGGTGGTGACTGGATCTTGCATGACCTACCCCATGCAAGCTTCGTGCTGACAAACAATGAAAAAGTCAAGTTTAAAATGGAAGCACTAATAAAGTATAAAAGACAAGCATGTGAACTCATAGGTTTTTATTTCTGTTTCATCTAATAATGGCTAACTAATATCACATGATCAAGTAAACCAAAGTGTCAGTTGCTAAGCGCTTATCTGACGTCTGCATACATGTCTCGTCTGAACCTACGTGTATACAGGTACACTGTTCTCATGACCGGCTGGTCCTGGTCCCTATACAAGCCTCTTTACCATTAAAAAAAATTAACCCTTTGAGACCGGGAGTTGTTCGATGAACATGCAGGAATGTGGCGCCGCCTCCTAGCAACAACCACGAGTATTTTTTTTTTATTATTTTACTACGTTAACATAGAGCATTTAGGGCGACGACACTACAGGCTAAGTACATGTTGGAAGGCAGGTTGGAAAACTATAAGATGAGACAAAAACAACTTATTGGGTAGGCGGAAGGATTTTAGCATTTTACTACTACTACTACACACTCAAGAGAAAGATGTTTTTCACACATTTAATAGCCGAACACAGCCTTACTCTGATACTCATAATGTCATAAATTTATATATTATCATAAACGAGAAAAACGGAAAGAAGGTACGTTAAAAACAAAACAGTATTAAGTATTTTAAATAACCCAGTATTTCAAACGGGGTTCAATTTGAGTTTTAGCCCCCATTTTAGAGGTTATGTACATTTAACAGCTTCATCTTATTACATGTTCATCTATCAAAATTACAGAAACAAAAAAAGATACTCAAGTATGAAAAATATTTCACTACATTTAACACTTGTCTATTAATCATACTGAGCCGACATGGCCTAGGGTTAATGAACGATAGAATCAAGAATCCACGGTTCGTGTTTCATTGCTGCAAAATCTGGACGGGTGCGTTAAAAGAGTAGCGGTCAAATCGCACTATCGATTAGAGTATCCTAACAATTAGCGATGGGTGCTGTTAACTAGCTACTTTCCCTCTGGGCTATCAATCGAAAATTAAGGAGGGTTAGCGCAAATTGTCCTTTTGCAGCTTTGCACGTATATCCAAAGCAAACAAACATTAAATCATTCCATTACTTAACGAGAGTAAAGGAACATGCGCATTTGCAGCAAATTGATATATAATACATCACATGCAGATAATGTCTGTAGATAAGTTTGTGTTCATTAGTGAGAGAGAGAAATGTTACAATATCGAAATAGTAGGTATTATAAAAATTTATTAATTGCCAAGTATGTAACTATAAAGTCCTACTATCCTAAATTATTCATTGCCAAGTATGTAACTACAAAGTCCCACTATCCTAAATTATTCATTGCCAAGTATGTAACTATAAAGTACTACTATCTTAAATTATTCATTGCCAAGTATGTAACTATAAAGTCCTACTATATTAAATTATTCATTGCCAAGTATGTAACTATAAAGTACCTACTATATTAAATTATTCATTGCCAAGTATGTAACTATAAAGTCCTACTATCTTAAATTATTCATTGCCAAGTATGTAACTATAAAGTACTACTATCTTAAATTATTCATTGCCAAGTATGTAACTATAAAGTCCTACTATATTAAATTATTCATTGCCAAGTATGTAACTATAAAGTCCTACTATATTAAATTATTCATTGCCAAGTATGTAACTATAAAGTCCTACTATCTTAAATTATTCATTGCCAAGTATGTAACTATAAAGTCCTACTATCTTAAATTATTCAATTCCTAAAGGCAGTTTCTTAATAATATTAGCAGTGCCCTTTAAACAAAAGTAGCTTGAGATCAAGAAAGTGTCTTGCAAAACACCACTTTGAATGCGGTTAATGTCTAAAAATTCATCGAAATGTATAATCAGCTTTTTAAATGTTATAATAATAACATGGCCCTGCATGGCCAGGTGGTTAGGGCGCTCGACTATCTCACTATTCGTTGGTAAAGAGTAGCCCAAGAGTTGGCGGTGGGTGGTGATGACTAGCCGTCTTCTC
>NW_013668558.1:131597-142796 GCF_000517525.1 Limulus polyphemus
TAGCGCAGATAGCCCTAGTGTAGCTTTGCGCGAAATCCATAACAAACAAACAACAATAATAACAAACTTCTGAGAATGCCCGTACAATTTATATTAGGTTGTAACTTAACGGTACCGTGGCGCTAGTTATTTGCAGACTCTAAACAAAAGTGAAATACCAATATTCATAAAAAAATCACAATAAGGTGTTCCTGTAGAAAGACATTGTTCAGAATCTATAAATTACGAGTACTTGCTTAAGAGTTTTTGGCATTTAATATTCGAGTTCAGTTTAGTTGGAAGAGAGATATGGTGTTTCTAACCATGTAATGAAGCTAACGAGACAGTAGCATCATAACACAAAAAAATCGATTCTTCGATGTGGTTGGAATTAAAAAAGCTTAATATTTAAAGCAGTTTATATTTAAATCTCACTGAGACATCTATGTGGAATATTGTAGACATAAATGAAAAGTTACCATTTTTGTTTCTCTTAACCGTTATCATTTTCAAACTTAACTGAAATGTAAAAAATATTCCCTATGATGTACAATCAGGTGAAAATTTTCAGAATTTTTATAAATTCCTGACGACATAGTAGCCTATTGAATTCATTTTTTACGTTTATATGGTGTATTTACAGAAAACTTGTAGTACTTTATAGGTTTAATTTTTATGTTGCATTAAAATGACAAAATTATTTTCTTGCGCCATCTGGTGACACGAAACTCTTATTTTAATAACCAATGCAAACAAGTTATTTTGATGAAATCGAGGTCAAACCTTTACAAATATTATGACTGAAAAAAATTCTCGTATAAGAATCACTATCAGGCATTAGAATATCTGGTTTATTATAAGTCTGCTTTTATATAGTAAAACCATCTGAAATTTTAAAAACTTGGATTTTTAAACCAATACTAAGGAGAAAGATTTATAATGGAACGCCAAGTTATCAAATCTGGTTTGGGTGTATTCGTGCAAACGGGTCCAAGTGACAGAATTTGTCCAGTTATTTTAGTTTTGCTTGGAAGAATTTCAAATCAACAAATATATAACTCAAGCAATATATGTTGACTACAGCACCATCTGTACTTAAAAAATGATACTTCTCGCGGCGTATCTGAAATTTGAGACCTATTTGCATGGTAATTTCCAGCGATTGTTTACAACACGAAATAAAAAATGGAGGGACAACGAGAGATGTATTCTTTAACATCACCTGGCTTTCACACTTTCATGTAGAGATCTCATTGATAAAAGCGTGTGCAACGAGAAAGTCTAAATTGGCTTATCATATCTGATAAATTTATTTTGTGTAAAATTATACGACCTAATATACGTATTTATGTATGTATAAATATATACACACATATTTATTCGTTGCAGTGCCTCATTTTGTAAAATTTATCTAGCTTCATGGTTTTAATATTTATAAAAAATCGTTAATCAGGAAACTTTTAGTATTGTAAATTAGGAAATTTTCAAAAATCTGATGCCTATGAAGATGATAATAAACATAAACGTTTAAAGGAACAATAAAGATATCGAAAACACCAACTTTTATGCAAATCTGTTTCACATCATTATGTGTGTAGAGTTTCAGACCAATGAACATTAAGTTTTCTTTTTAAATTAATAGTTAAATAAATAGTTTAAATTATCAACTTATTTTGCACAGGAGGGTCCACATGTAATAGAAAGTAGAGCAGTTTTAGGTTTCTGTCTGTTTCAACCCTCAGTGCAAAGGATTGAGCAAAAAAAGTAGTGAAAGCACTGTCGTTTTATATGTACAACACATAGGAAACTACAGGTGAAATCAGTGGGTCTGTAGGAGACTACAGGTGAAATTAGTGGGTCTGTAGGAGACTACAGGTGAAATTAGTGGGTCTATAGAAGACTACAGGTGAAATTAGTGGGTCTATAGGAGACTACAGGTGAAATTAGTGGATCTATACGTACAGGTGAAATTAGTGGGTCTATAGGAGACTACAGGTGAAATTAGTGGGTCTGTAGGAGACTACAGGTGAAATTAGTGGGTCTGTAGGAGACTACAGGTGAAATTAGTGGGTCTGTAGGAGACTATAGGTGAAATTAGTGGATCTATAGAAGACTATAGGTGAAATTAGTGGGTCTATAGGAGACAATTATAATACTGATGGTATTTTAAATATTTTTTGCGTAACTCATACTAAGGATCCTGTTGAAATCAACATGAGCAATTTGTTGCATAAATAGTTTAAAGAAAAAAATTATAATGCAAATGAGTGACTAAACGCAAGAAGAACATTTCTTCAAAAACATGAGTCAATAATCTTACAATATTACTCAATCACCTCCAAGATTGCAGTCAAGAAATAAAGTTTAACACATATAAAGTTATATTTAATCTTCAGCGTTCATAGTTGTAAATGTGCCATCCATGCATCCAATCACACGTATAACGTGCAAGTTACAATATATAGGTATATACACATATCTTCTACAAACAGATGTAAAGGTTATAAGCACATTGATGTACACTTACTTGCAGGTTTCAATAAAGATGTAGTTCCAATGTTTGCCACACGCCTTTTATAGTTTTAGTGATTTGTTTATGTGTAATACATTATATCCATGCATGAGTTTTATGGGCGGAACAACGCACACTACGTTATTCTTGTGAACATTATCAACGCAAAGGGAGAAAAAAAAACACTAAAACTTGAAGTTGTTAGCCTTGAATCAGAGTAATCTAATAAGCTGTTTAAATGACAATCATTGTAAATGTTTGCGCAAAGTAGTAAGCCTCTTCTTACTTATAATAACTTGATTATCGAAAACATCTATTTATAAACATTCACTATGATACCTTATTTAAACAACACTGCTTCGTAGTTTATGTTATGTCATTCCTGTGAGTCTGGTCTTGTTTACGAACATGGTTTTCAGGTCACCTATTTGTGAAATATAATTATGTAGTAATCGGCCGAAACATAAAATTCTGGTTTTAGTCGAGGCTAAAAAACTAGCATTATTGACCTTATTCTCTAGCAACTGAGAAACATCACCAAGCAAAGTTAATTGTTTTAAGTGCTTAAAATAGTTAATAGTATGCTGACCTTGACTAGTCTTGAACGGAGTATCAATAACAATGCCAGCAGACACTTGAACAAGACACTATCAACACGCGTTTCGAAAAAAAAAGAGGCAGACTTTGCTCTTAGAAAAAAACACACATGCCTCTCATTTTAAATTCAATAATTTAACTTTTACGTGAAGAACTACTTCGAGTTATTCAAATATTCTGAATGTGAGAAAAACGTTACATTTTGTTGCTTTCTTAAATGTCTCAGATTGGTAGAAAAGAAATGAATTCACAAGGACTTAATAAGTAATTTAATTGAGTCTCACTGACAACGGACTAAATTTTTATTAGTTATCAGTGTATTCCGAGGAAATATATTGATTAAAATTTTTTCTTGGAATACACTTAGAATAACTGTAACTGTCACTATACAACAAAATTTCGTTTTCCCTCGTTACTACCAACATCTGAAATTAATTTTCTTATCCAATTTTCTTTCGCGCATAGACGTTGATTTTTTTTTTGGTAAACATTACTAGAAAACTGTTTTAAGTTTAAGATAAAATTATGAACCCCTAGAAAATTGGAATGGTTCAATACTTCTTTAAGATTATGCAAGAAGGCTGTAAAATAAACTCATCTTCTTGTAGAAAATGATGCAAAGGTTAATTCTACAAGAATACAAAGTCTGAGCAAGTACTGTGGAAAACGACCCTTTAGAATGGGAATACATATTGGACGAATAAAACAAGTATTACATGAAAACATGAAAGCTCTTAAACTTTCTTTCGCAATGATAGAGCAAAAAAAGATGAATTTTCATATACTTATTTATATTGCACACCAAGGTTGACATTATTCTTTAACTTAATGATTATGCAATACTATTTCTGCCTCAGAAATAAAAATAAAATGTTTCTTTGATCAATTTCATGAAGTCTACTCAAAAACGTATTTGCCCTTTCAGTTGACTTACCATATTATGTAAAACGATTACACCAAACGATTTCTAAACAGTGCATGACCAGCATGCTTCATTATTTTTCCACACAACTGTTTACAGAAAAAAAACTGTGTGTACTAGATAAAAATATGGGTTTTTATGCTAGTACTGTAAGAAAACGTCACTATGTGTCACTTTGAAAATTATATTAATTCAATTACTCTTAAGATTTACATACACAATACAAATTCAATCCTATGTTCACGCAGGTGTGCTTGACAAATTAATCTGAGTGCGACCGTGAAAAATTTGCATCATAATTGTATTTTCATCATTAAATATTAACACGATTTGTAATCATTGGAGAAGTTGAGAATTTTTTGTTATCGCAAATCAAAATATTTACACATATGAAACGTTTATACAGGAAGCACGTGCATGTGTTTTCTTATAGCAAACCCATATCGGACTATCTGCTGTGATCGCCTAGGGGAATCTAACCCCTGATTTTAGCGTTTTAAATCCGAAGACTTACCGCTGTCTCACCGGGAAACTATATAGAAAGTGTATGCAAAACATAGTATTAAATAAAAGTTCCATGATTTGGTTTAGTTTGGTTTGAATTTTGCGCAAAGCTTTTCGAGGGTTATATATGCTAGCCGTCCCCAACTTAGTAGTGATAGACTAGAAGAAAGGCGGCTAGTCAACACCACTTACCATCCACTCTTGGGCTACTCTTTTTACCAACGAATAGTGGGATTGACCGTCACATTATAACGTCCCCACGAAAGGGCGAATACTTCCGGTGACGGGTAAAAGTTTTATGAAAAACTACGTGAGTTTCTAGATAAAATAAATTATGTAACCCCATAACCAATTTTTTTTTATCAATTATAAAGCACTGGCAAACTAAATTCCCGTATATGCGATTTCGTGAAAACTCTTGACAAAATCAAACTTAGTATGATATATACACTGGCTGGCTCCTATAGAATATATTGGATTAAACTGTCATTTGTCCCAGTAAAAAGCCAAATCTTCGTATGACACAAACTCAACGTAACGCTTGATGATGGTTTCAATGGGTATAATATGCGATTGGTTTAGAGATGTCTGCTCAATATTACGATGGGAAATGTGATGTTCATGTTCGTCCCAAAAATACTCATTCGAATTGGAACTCAGTGACTATGCTGACCAAGATATCACTGAAATGCTCTTGGAAGCAATTTCGGGATATATAAGCATGGTAAATTTTTGCACTAACATATTGGAAAACTTCTTGTCCATCAGAGTGGACATGAAGCATTGTGGATTGGAAACTATTGACACCAGCATTTCAATACACTCTGATTGCTATTGGTCGTTTTAAAAGGAACCAAAGGATCATAACTCCTTCCAGAAGAACATTTCCCACAGCGTTAAAAACCCTCCAACACTTGCACAGATGAAACAACAGAATCAGGGTAAGTGTCTCATTTTCGCTGTAGTTTTAATACAGAAAAGAAGGAAATTGTGACTCATAAAACTTCAAACGCTTCCAGTCGTTCATTGTCTACACAAAATATTTCCCGCACTTTGAGCTATGAGTACATTATAAGAGTGGCAGTCAATACCTTTGCATGGATTGTGGTTGGTAGAGTGCTGTTCACTGACTGCCTTCCACCTGCTCAGTAGTTCGAAATGAAGAGTGGTGGCCAATAGTTTAATAACTTTGTCATAAATACCATATACAGGATGGCCCAAAAAAAGCGTACCCACATATCGATTGCTCAAACGACTGTAGTAAATGAACCTACAAGTCAGCAAGACATATTTATCAATATTTCACACAACAAATTAACTGTACATCCACTGCTGTATCATTTAAGATGCTCAAACTGGGTTCCACCAGCATCCAAGCATGACATTTACGACAGAGTGCCTGACATGCATGCTGTTACACAATTTTCAACTTTGATTCGATGGAAAGCATTTATGATCTGTTGCTTTTTAATTGGTCAGTGGTTTTGGGTTTAGTTTTAGACATTCACCAATATTATCTGAAATAAAAATAAAGCCTTTAGACTCAATCTATAGAAGTTACATAACTTAAAAGATGGGTACATTTTTAGGGGCCACTCTGTATGTACTGTCTATATTTAGCAACTTCTTATATTACTGAAGCTACATCTTTCTGTATGCATCTGTATTAATCTGTTTTCATACAGATTTTCGACTGTCATATGACAGATTTTGTAACTTCCTTCACAGAAGACTGATTCTATGACTTTTGTTCAATTCAATGGCAGCCTATGAAAGTCGAAAATATAATGTTTTTAATTTATCACGATTTGTTTGTTGTTTTGTAGTTAAGCACAAAGCTACACAATGGGCTATCTGTGCTCTGCCTACAACTGGTATCGAATGTATGTCCGCAGACATACCGCTTTGCCACTGAGAAGCAATTTATCACGACTTTCAAAACATACGTAAATGAAAAAAGTACAGTTAAAATTCATATACCTTTAAACAACACTGTACAACATTTACAAGCCCTTTAAGACGCATTCTAATCATATTTTCTTGATTTAATATTTTTCGTCTTTTTAAGAATCACGTAATTTTAATAATTATTTCCATAAAGGTGAAATCTGTGTTTTGTTGAATTTCGCGCAAGTTACTCGAGGGCTACCTGCGCTAGCCGTTCCTAATTTTGAAGTGCTAGGCTACAGGTCAAGCAAATAGTCAACACCACTCACCGGCCACCTTTTGGGCTATCCTTTTACCAACGAATAGTGCGACTGCCCATAACGTTTCCACGGCTGAAAGGGGAGCATGTCGGGATCGCACATTACAAGGACATCTCAAACCAACAGGTCAGATCAGGTCAAGTCAATATTTTATAGGTTCTTGCGTAAGTTAAGGTTATTAGTTCTAAGGGAGGTGTATTCTCTTTATCACTTGACTTTTAAAGTTTGTTTTGTTTGTAGTTAAGCACAAAGGGCTATCTGTGCTCTGCCTAACTCGGGTATCGAAACCCTGTTTCTAGCGTTGTAGATCTGCAGACATGCCGCTGTGCCACTGGGGGGGGGGGGCATTTTTAAAGTTTAATTTGTTGTACAATATTTTAAGCAAGTAAACTCAACTAATCTCAAGATAAAATAATTTTGTCAAAGTTAGGCTGTTTAAGATTATTAATTTCTCTAAGACACAACCTACAGTCAAAAGTAGATTTTACCACATCACTTTTTACTGTTTACGATTATTAATTTTTTCACGACACAACCTACTGTCGAAATTAGATTTTACCACATCACTTTTTACTGTTTACGATTATTAATTTTTTTTTACGACACAACCTACTGTCAAAATTAGATTTTACCACATCACTTTTTACTGTTTGCGATTATTAATTTTTTTTACGACACAACCTACTGTCAAAATTAGATTTTACCACATCACTTTTTATTGATTTAACAATTTTTCAAAACATGTTACAAATATTATACACTTAAGATTATCAAGTTTCGATTTACAGACGCACTGTTCAGTTTATCGGGGTTAATGTTATTTTATGTCCAAAGTAATTTTTGCTATTTTACAATTAATAACTGGAAATACTAAATTTTCTATAAATTTTACTTCAATAAATCCAAATGTTTCAAATTATCAAGTATTTGGATCTTTTTTCATTGCAGTAATCCATGATGACTGTAACAGAGTTGAAAATCGATTGACCTCTGCTATTTCGCGGGTATAAAAAAGTAAAGTAATCGGACTTTTGATTCAAAAGGTTGTCACTAATCATGCTACGAGCTCGCATCACGCCAGTAACTCGCGTGCTTTTATTATTACTATTTAAATACAAAAGAGATGTAATAAATTATAGTATGTCATAAAAAACTTATGCAGATATTAATATAATATTAGCATACGTCTTGTACACTGGTGAAATATTGTACATTTATTACATATGTTAAATATTAATACATTTCAGAAGTAGTGTTAATATTAATATTGATTTACCATCTGAATTTCAGATTTTCCATCTCTTGTAGTATGGTTTTTTCTTCATCTTGGTGAGTAATCATAAACTAATTGATAAGTTTGGTTTGAATGTCGCGTAAAGCTACTCGTGGGCTATCTGCGCTAGCGGTCCCTAATTTAGCAGTGAGAGACTAGAGGGAGGGCAGCTAGTCAACACCATCCACCTCCAACTCTTTTACCAACGCATAGTACGTTTGATTGTTACATTATAACGCCCCCACGGCTGAAAGATGCGAGCATGTTTGGTGACGGGGATTCGAACCCGCGACCCGCAAATTGTGATTCGAGCCGCATAACTTCCATGCCATTCCAGACTAAATTAATACGTCAGAGCGCTGTTAAACGTAGGGAAAGACAATTTTTTGGTAATTTTTAATGTGTAATCAGTTAAATAATACTCTCTAAGATTAACTGATAAAATATTCAAGCACGTTTCTTCTTTCATCTCTCCTATAGTTTCACTTCACGTTGCTTTCAAAAATGGTGCTACATTTATTTGATTTACTGGTTGTGTATTTCGTTGTTGTAATTCCGCGTCATATGTCTCACAATGATTTTGATTCTTTGTTGTATAAATATAGTAGTAGTAGTAGTATACTTAACTAATGGTAACAATGGTCATACAAAAACAAAAATAGCAAAACAAGTAAACATGGGCATTCACGCATCTAGAGGACGAAAAGAAATGTAGTAGGTATCTATATGCATTGGATATATATTCCAAACTGCTACAGGATATGCTCCTCTCCCCCGAATATTACGTAGTTAGAGATACTTTCGTTGGACATAACAGCAGTTCTATTTGTATATATGGTGTTTTGAGTTGTCTTTTCCTCATCACAGTGTACCTGTCTATATCTATACAGATATACAGAATCTGAAGAATAGGCACCATTAATGCTACTAATTTAACAACAGTCTGTTGAGCAACTTGTCCGATATATGCAAGTCACTCAAAACAATGTCCAGAAGGGGGGGGGGACTTCAATATTAAAACATTATTACACATAATACGGACAGGTATCTTATAAGTCAACATGTTATCAACAAGTAAATGATCAAATCGCTTCATCACTTGAAACATGGAAATTTTCTCGCCTGTTGGGTAATTTGCCAAATCATACCAGTCAACTTTTTCAACCTGTACAACTTATCATATACTTTACCTTCAATAAGAATTGGCTTTATTACCAAATGGGTGACTACTGCCCAACTGAATAAAGATATAATGAATTTTAGAGCAGATACTCGCGGATATGTCAACTGTCTATTACAAATGTTCACTAAACACAGGGGTGTAAGAGCCAAATTAAAAGTGGGAGGGGGCAAGGTTTATTTGACAGAACGAAGCGAGGAAATGTGCGCCACAGGCGCATCCATTAATGGCCGGGGTCTAGGGTTCGCCTTAGGACCCTAGAATCTTTTGGATTCTGGATTAAATTTTATGCATTCTCTTGCTCTCCTGGGAGTAATTTTCCTTATTTTGATTCGTTTTTTACCGGGACCGATTGAAAAGTGGCGCTTTCTACGACACTGAACAGTACCAACATACGTGAGAGAAGCCATTCGTGTCGTGAAACATGAATAGGGTGGATATCAAATTGAAGAACCAATGTGTTGTAATAAGTATACGTATCGTATAGTAAACTACGAGGACCAGTTTTAATTCCGATCTATGTAGATTGCTACTATTATAAATTCAGTATACTGTTGCTTATTGCAACACTATATGATTGGCAGAAAGTATCTTTCCGAGATATAATCTGAAGCACATAGTTATTTATAATTCTTTATAACTATTTTAAAATAATTCTAATCAAACTGTAATATCCAAACCTCCCTAACACATACGATACAGAAAATGATGATACTAATATCTCTTCTTTCATAGAACATATTACACATGTGATAACAAGTACAAACTGTAATACCAAAACCCATGTGATACTGAAAATGATGTTAGTAATATTTTTCTTTTTCTGGAAGATCACGCATGCTGGTGATGCAGTAATGTAATACAGACAAGTGAAATATTTTATGCAAAATTAATGCATAATTTTTCTTTTCGGATACGTATGAATAAAATGCCTCGGAAAAATAAGTGTAACAATACAGTTAATAACATTCATATCAAAACAAAGTAAATACAACTTTTCCGGCTGAGATCGCAAAGAACCTATTTTCGAGAACATGGTTTAACTTTTGCGTGATGCTAATAAGAAATTAAATTATTCACGACAAACTGTCTGACCTTCAGCTTCACCATGCGTGCGAGACACATAGGCAAACATAAACGTCGTGCCTCTCCTGCACCCCATCCCCTCAATCGACATTCGTTCATACGAATATCACATGGCAGATAATAAGTCACAAAAGACCCAAATTTATATTCGTTCAGACGGGGCTTCTTGACTGTCGCTGTTGGTCAAGGGCAGTTACGAGCACTTCCGCCTCTTAATTACTGTAAAGACTTATCAAACACTTAGTTCATTCAGAGGTCATTACTAATTTTATCTGAAGTAGACAAAATAGGCTAAAACTGATGAACACTAGGGTTCGGTCACTGAAGCATTATATGACACGTGTTAAACAACTTACACAATCGAGCTGTCTGCAGAGAAAATAATAAACTATTCTATCTGTTGTGTAAATAAGAATATCACAGGTCTACGTCATAACTAAATAAAGAAAAAAAACCGCATAATATACAGAAAATTAGTTCAAGTTATGCTAATTTAAGTTTGATCGATTAAAAAAAGCTAAAAGCAACTTAACAAGAATAATACGCTATCTACAAGGGGGTGTTACGTCTCCGTTCGTTAATTAAGTTTCCGTAACTTCGTTCCGACGAAACTTTAGCGACACAAGTCCTTACTTAATAAAACTGGTTTATTCTTTCCGAATACAACTTCACGATACACTTGATTTCAACATTCGCGCTAAAACAAACGCTATAACGACGAACGTGCTCAATTTCAATAATACTCGCTGACCGCAGATCAATTACTCACTGTCTACACACACATTATTCTCCCGTTACGTTGTCATCCTCTTTTATACACCACACTACCCTGTATCTAGTAAATGCTAGAGCATTCGCCAAAGTACATGATAATTCTAGAAACGTTGCGTCACTGTAGTCATGTGACTGCTGACGCAACAATACTGTTTTACGTAGCTA
>NW_013668558.1:143633-147344 GCF_000517525.1 Limulus polyphemus
CCGCCTCTCGTTTCCATTTTTCGTCTCTTTTTTTTTTCCTATCCCACTTCTGACACCAATTTATTACGTCTCCGTTTCGTTAATTGATTTTTCCGTAACTTCGTTCCGACGAAATTTTAAGCGACACAAGTCTTTACTTAATAAAACTGGTTTATTCTTTCCGAATATAACTTTACCGATACACTTAATCTCAATACTCGCGCTAAAACAACACTGTAACGAACGAACGTTAACTTTACCGTGTGACTGCAGTTTAATTACTCACTGTCTATACACACATTACCTTTTCTTCCCGCGTCACGTTTTCCCCTCTTATATATATACCAGCCTACCCTACTAGTAAATACTAGAGCATTCGCCAAAGTACATGATAATTCTAGAAACGTTGCGTCACTGTAGTCATGTGACTGCTGACGCAACAATACTTACATCAGGTGTGTTGCTTGCTAATTGGCTGTTCAACTTAGCAACACAAAATACAGGAGTGGATTATGGCACGAATATCGCGACTAAAATCCTACTATAACTATTTAACTTGGATGACGTAGCACCAGTAAATTAGACAATTTTTTTTTGTTTAACGTAACCCTGATTAGGCTGGAATATACGTAGAAAATAGTTGCATCCCTAAACACCAACAATTAAGTTATAAAAATATTTGTATTACTATTTTACCTCATACCTCGCTATGTGGAAAACAAAATTCTATACCAGACTGGTAAACTAGATATTCGAAATGATATTTGGTTAGCCGTCCCCAATTTAGTAGAGAAATACTAGAAGGAATGCAGCTAGTGAATAGTGGGATTGACTGTAACTTTATAACGCCTCCACGGATGAAAGGGCGAGCATATTTGGTGGAGCGGGGATTCGAACCTGCGACCCTCAGATTGAGAGTCAAAGCGCCCTAACAACCTAGCCATTCCGTGCCTCGAACAAAATTAATCTCCAATAAGCACTATATCACCTTCTACCTTAGGTTCATGTTTCACACAAACTGATACATCTTGGTGTTGTTTTTAATCATGATGTTTCTTGCCAGTTTACCTCACTAGAACATGTGAAATACTTATTTCATTCCTGCAATTAAAAACGGAATATTGGTTACAACGAGACTCCCGTTAGTCCTCAGGTCCTAGTTTTGGATTATATATTGCTCATTTTAAATGTATATTGTTCATATTGCATGAATAAATGTATTCACAAAAAAATATTAAGTGCTGTTTTGAGCAACCATATTCAACAAACTTTCCATGAAACCTTGACAAGTAAACTTGGAATTTCTGTGAAATTCAACACAATTTTAATACCTAGCTGATGATATTGCCATCCATTCATTATCCTAGAGTGTATCCATGAAACCTTGACAAGTAAACTTGGAATTTCTGTGAAATTCAACACAATTTTAATAACTAGCTGATGATATCGCCATCCATTCATTATCCTAGAGTGTATCCATGAAACCTTGACAAGTAAACTTGGAATTTCTGTGAAAATTCAACACAATTTTAATACCTAGCTGATGATATCGCCATCCATTCATTATCCTTGAGTGTATCCATGAAACCTTGACAAGTAAACATGGAATTTCTGTGAAATTCAACACAATTTTAATAACTTTTTGGGCAAATCTACACAAAACTTTTTATTTGCACTAAACAAACCTTCCTAAACGACACTGATACCTTCAACTACAAGGGATTTACTTAACTACTTTCAGATCCAAGCGTGGAATATTCTCTATATATTCAGCTTACATTTTTCATGCTAGCAGTGTATTAAAGTCAAGGTGATAACACCTTTATTGAGCTTTATATTGTAACTCATTTAAAATTAAAACTGTTATATTATGCATTATATTTGCTTTTCTTTTGGCACAAAAAGCTGTATTCTGAATTGTATTGTGTGAGAAACATTCTGGTAATGTGAAATAAAAAACTAGTTGATTTCGTTTAAATGTAAGTCTTCCATGTACTTTATTTTATGCACGACAGTGATGCATGTTTTCAATGTGTAACTGACCTACTAGCAGGTGGTGTATACCTGTTGTTTTGTGTGTCACAAACTGCATCTTGTAATTGTAAATGTATTACCAAGTGGTTCTTAACAAACTTAATATAAAATATATTTATGTTTTATAGATTTCAAAATGTTAGTTGGAGTTACATGTACTGAAAACTTGGCCCAAAATAATCAGTAAGTTGACTTGATGTCAAAAGCACAGCTACAGAGATGATATAGAATTATTACTTTCACAAAAACTGAGTCCTGGATTACATATTAAATTTTACTTGTTGGTTAATTCTATTCAATCTGATAAAATTATTAGCAAGAAAATTACAATTTTCCACATTTAACACACACACACACAAACTTTTTCATTAGAAACTTATTTTAATGAACATCTCCCTTTTATTTATTATATTTTCAGACTAACTATATGTATACAATTTGTGTCAGTTCAAAATACAAGTTATATGTAGCTGTTTCTCTCCATACTTTTTCATGTAATATAAAAACCAATAAATTATAACAGGTATTATAAAATGAATTGTCAAAAAATAAACTTAGCATTTTCTGGGCTGTCCAGCTTTACTTTTGGTGCTACGTCAGCCAACGAGATATGTAAGAGAGGATAATCATTCATACTGTAGCTTAATAAGATTGTGACAAAGACATATTGTAAGTGTATAAGTGTGGTCTGCATGGAACTTTGCTCTAAAGTTTCCAACATTTCATTGAATCTACCAAGAATGCCTGTGTGTACAGCTATATCAATGAAGAATAAAGAAAAAATTGTAATTCAAATATATATATATATACATAAGTAAAAACAAATTATATTAAAATTTTACATCAATTCCTATTCAACAGCCACCATTCATACTGGTTAATAAAGTTACCTGCCAATCATTTTTCTAGCTTCATTGCACCTATCTAGTAATACGCATATTAACATACACATTTGGAGAACCTCTGAATAAAAAACCTAAATGAAAAACAGATAGTAACTTAAGTTTTATTTTAAATGAACACAAAAACTGGGGCAGTTGAAAGTATGGAGTTCATTGTAGAGTAGGTTGGCAAAAAACTTAATAGTCTATAATGTCTTCACGTAATATCTCTACAGCAATTGGAACCATTTTTACATGTTAGTATGTACTAGTATTTTAATGCTTTACACTTAAGATCTGTAAATGTAATAAAGTTTGAAGATGCATTTACTGTATACGCATTCAGTAAAATAAAGACTTACATGAAACCTTCTGAAGCAACTTATTAAACTAGTATGATGCTCATTTTTATCTTGTCTTTAATAACAGAAATTTAAAATAATTTATTCTAACCATTAAAAGACATATTTTGTATTACTTGATAATAATAATATACTGAACTACTTGAAAATCACTTAAAAAATATATAATCTAAACAGATAGTACCTAGCTATAAGTAACATTTTCTATAGTGTAGCAGTTTCGAAGAGATATACACAATTTTGTAATTGGAAACACAGCAAAGTTTTATTGTGGTAATTTCAGATACCACTGATATCCCTTAACACTAACAAGATAAGTCTACTGAATAATGGGAGATTCATCAAGAAATTACTACAAAATGTACAATCACGATAAACAATTTTTATTTAAAAACAGAATTAAAATGTATTATACTTGCTACAACAGACAATCACCTTTAGCAGAGTTAGGGTTG
>NW_013668558.1:147690-150584 GCF_000517525.1 Limulus polyphemus
CACACATTGCCTTCCCGCCACGTTGTCACCCTCTTTTATATATCAGACTACCCCATATCTAGTAAATACTAGAGCATTCGCCAAGATACAGGATAGTTCTAGAAAATAGGTGGCGCCACACCAGTCACGTGACCTCGATGACGCAACAGTATTATACTTGCTACAATAGACAATCACCTTTACCAGAGTTAGGGTTGTAGTAACTCTTAGTTCAAACTTTAAAACAAGTAATTCTGTTAATCTCCTATTCCAGACTGAATAAATCTCATGTTATTTAGTTAACTCATTAACATCAGACTTAACCAGAACAACTAGCACTACTCATATAATCCAATGAAGTATAAGAGAGGTTATTACCTCAAGAGATCACCTAACTGCCAGTATAAAAGATAACTGTCTAGTTTCACACATTACAGGTGACCTTTCAGCTATCTTTCTCACAAGAATACAATAGGTGTTACTCTATGTCAATGAAATGGAACAATAGGTAGCTAGAGTAAAAGGAACTTAATGACATTCTTGACCAACATGTTATGAAGAAACTGCACATATCTTCACACATAATGAATGTTGAAAATTCTCTACATTAATACAAGGAAGTAGAAGACACATGGTATACTGAAATACCACAATATTAGCCATATTTGATAATTATTTCTACAATAAAGAATGACTCTGTGAACACATAATATAGATTGATGAACATATAAAGCAGATTCGGTTTTCTACATCAAATTATCAGAGAGCCAGTCATAAGAAGTTGCCATCTTATATTTATTGTTAACCTTAATGAAGATGTGATTTCAACAGTTGAAGTGGGGGAACATTTGAAATAGAGAACCATTCCACAATTAGGCTTGATGTGGTGCTACATGCTGAGATAGAGAGATGAGAAATTTTAGTTACTAATTTTCATAAAGCTAATTTTGACACCATGAAACAAGATATATCATAAATGAATTGGGACAATGAGTTTGAAGGTGATGTGAATGTTGAAAAACAAATTGCTTTTAATTTAAAATGGGCATGTTCATAAAATGAGAAAAAGATTAACAGGGAAGATCAAAACTGATTGGTGCACTAAAGACATAAGAGAAAAAATGAAAGATAAATGCCATAAGTTTCATAAGGAGTTTAAATTGACAGATAGGTTAAAAGATTTAAATAACTATTGAAAAGCTTAGGATTTATTTAAAAAAAAGTATATTCAAAAGGGGTTATGAGAAACAACAAGCTGAAGATAGCAGAGATTTTTTGAAGTATGTTAAAGATAAGGAAAATAATTAAATGGGAACTGGAACCTTAAAGAATGTTGATGGCAAGGTGCTTGTTGAAGACTGTGATGTGACTTAGCTTTTGATTTTTTTTTTTTTTCAAGAGAAGATATTTGTAATATTCTGGACCCTGAGCATTCTGTGGATAACATTGGAATTGAAAAGAATCATACAGGTATTAATCCATTGATGATAAGTAGGCACACTAAGAGATTAATAATAGATAACGTGTCAGGGTCAGACAGTTTGCAACAGTATCAGGTGTGAGAGCCTCTTTCTCTCTCTTTAGTAGGTCAATAGACAGTGGACATATGCCAGAGGATTAAAAAGTGCTAATGTTACTCCTATTTATTAAAGGAGGTGATAAGTTTCCCCAGAAGTTACAGGCCACTTAGTAATTATTTGTGTAATGTGAAAAATTCAAAAGTGTCTGATAAAAGAAGCCTCACAAAATCATTTAGTGAAATATAATGTCATAAAACAAAGCAAACATGGGTTCACCAAAGGAAAATTTTACTTTAATAATCTGTTATATATAGAGTAGGTTTTGAAGAAGAATTTTTATTTAGACTGATATGATGTTCTAATTACTGATGTGATCATTCCCAAGTATTCAGGTTATAATGGTGAAGAAAGTTTTTGTACTTAAATCAATGTCCTACTTGTCTAAATAAAAATTATTACACAAAACCTAATATAGAAGATGTAATTTATAAAAAAACTTATTACCAGTAAGTAAACTCAAACAAAATTAATAAGTTATCATTTTTCTAGGACATTATTTGACTTGTTACCTAGCTGATGGAAAAGGTATGGCCTTGGTGTACTTAGATTTACAAAAAGCCACACAATAGATTAGCTAATAAAATTAGACTGGATGAGGTTGTGGAAAGACTAGTTCATTATACTGTAGGGTGGTTGGATGGGAAAAAGCAAAAGGATGTTATTAATGGAGTCCAATCAAACTGGACTTTTGTTACTAGTGGTGTGTCTCAGAGGTGAGTGTTTGGACCTTTTCTTATTAACATTAACGATACTGATAGGGGTTTAATTAGTAAAGTTTGCTGATGATATTAAACTCTTAGTAATTTCTAGCTGCACTGAGGATGTTGAGGTATTATAGAATAATTTGGTTCAGTTGATAAGTTGAGCAGTAATTTGGTAAATCACATCTTATATATATATGGAAAGTGTATAGTAATACATCTGGGTTATCATAATTTGGATCTATTATCTAACATAGTGTTACGTATCTGCTTGTTTGATTATTTCCGGGAAAAATTCTTTCCGAGTGACTTCAGCGATACAAGTCCTTTCTTGATTAAAACTAGTTTATTCTTTCTCGTTACAAACTTTGTAATACACTTACTTTCCACAATCACTTTAAACTTAACAACCTTTATAACACACGCTATAAATCACAGTGATTCACACACATTACTTACGGTGCCTACTGTTCGCTTGACTCAGTTATCTCTATCTTCAATCTATCTGCCTATCTCTGCAATTCTATCTTTCTCACTGGCTTTATTTGCCGGGCTTATATACTAAAAAAGAGGGCACCTGGAACAAACAAGAGTTGCCAGGAAAATTCATGATCCCTCGAGAAACTCCAGCGTG
>NW_013668558.1:150603-153483 GCF_000517525.1 Limulus polyphemus
ACTGTTCGCTTGACTCAATTATCTCTATCTTCAATCTATCTGCCTATCTCTGCAATTCTATCTTTCTCACTGGCTTTATTTGCCGGGCTTATATACTAAAAAAAAAAAAAGGGCACCTGGAACAAACTAGAATTGCCAGGAAAATTCATGATCCTCGAGAAACTCCAGCGTGCGTGCTCCCAGCGTCGTGTGACTTCCACTGTCATAACGATAGATTTGAACACACTCAATAGAGTGACTGAAGAAAAGTATCTATGTAAAGTGATGGATAAGTCACTCAAGTCATCAAAGCAGTGCTCTGTTGCAAGAAGTAAAGCTATTAGAATTTAATGGTGTGTTTATGGATATACTAATCACAAATCAAGAAATGTAATCATCCCTATGTACAGATCACTAGCTTGGTCTCACTAGGAATGTAGAGTTCTGGTCTCCTTACTTAAGAAAGAATATTGACTTTTTTGGAAAAGCACCAATAATAGGGATATTAGAATGATTAGTGGAATGGAAGGGTTATCTTATAAAGATACAATCTCTTAATTTATTATTTCCTGAGAAAAGAAGGGTAAGAGGTGAGATTATTGAAGTTATAAGATTATTTGAGAGATCGATTGAATAAAAACTTCTGGTTTCCTTGTGCTGTATTCTGAAGACAACAGGACTTGTAGGAGCTTATGAGTGAAAATAATGAAGATTGTAATAACATATTAAACACACTATCTGCTATATCCAGTATCAACAAATCCTTTTGCTGAATATCATGGCTCATCAGACTGGCTAGGATACAACACACATGGTAATGGTCAAGATGTTATTACATCATCATTTACTTGTACAATACCTGTTTTAGTGGGAACTACATTAACCAAAGCTTTTAGTAAATGTACAAGTCTGTTGTACACAAAAAATGAGATATGTTACAAAAGTATTTGTAGTCAAAATACATCTGTGAACTGATTATGTCAATCTGACTCAGACTATGATAAATGGGAGCGCAAGGTGATGCTCACATGAAGAATAAAAAAGTTAACATTTTCCTAAATTGAAAATGTATTTCCAATAGATACTTACCTACTTTCACAAAATAGCTTTTGATCAGTACTGCCCTCTATTAGCACACATTTTCAACGCTTGCCACTAGCCTTCCACCTCTCACTTCTGCATACCCACATGTAAATGATTATGCATCAGATTTCCACCAATACGAGCACAACACCACCACCACCACTGTTAATTCTTGGGCTACTCTTTTACTGATGAAAAGTGGGATTGACTGTCACATTATATCATCCAAACAGCTTAAAAAGCGAGCATGTTCAGTGACAAGGATTCGAATCTATGACTCTGAACCCAAAACATAAGATAGTATACTAACAAATAGTGAGATTGTCTGTCACGTTATAGTGCCCTTACAGCTGAGAAAGGTGACCATGTTCAACGACAGGGATATGAACCCGTGAACAACAGATTACAAGTTGATCACCTTAACCACCAGGCCATGTCAGGCACCATCTTAGTAAGAAAGACATGAGCAATATCTAATATTACAAATAAACAATATCTAATCACCAGTTAATCATTAAAAAAATGGTTTTCCTGTTTGTGTGAATTTGTAACCATTCTTGCACAACCTAAGAAATTGTTTCAACAAAAATACATTCAACCTAGATTTTGGAAATGGATAATAATGAGCTTTCATTCTTATTAAACAAATCAAATATATATATATGTATATATATATATATTGTGAAAAGTATCAATTACAGAGCTAACAGTTTCTGTAGGTTTTTGAAAAAGGAGATCTTCATAAGCAAATGTCATTTCTTTAATAGCCACTACTTTAATCCCATATTTACACAAATTCAAACATGCAACAGGTAATTTGTACCACAGTACCTTATTTACCCACTTTTTAAACTAAATTTGTAATGTAAATCATTTTGATCAAAATTACTATACAAAAGTTATTAGTTGTTGAAAAAGTCTTTATGACTTAATGACAAATGTCTCACAAAGATATTTTTATTTCTACTTTGTAAATTTATCTCTGTAGCCAAAACTTCAAAATCATTTGATTATTTTTGAGAAGAAAAAAAACAACTTAAAGGGCTTAACTTTTAACATGTTTTAATCACATATTTTGCCATGGTTATAAAAACTTTTAATTCAACACACATTAATAATGGACCAAGAAAACAAAAACCATTAAGCACATAGCTTCAAGCAAAATGAAAAAAACAAATGTATAACAGAAGAAAAAAAATCTAATAAAATAAAAAATTATCACTATACAAAGACATACTGGAATTGTAAATATAAATGTGTAAATCACACACTCAACAAAATTCACAGTATATAAATATTAGTTGGGTGGCTGATTCTGAGGTAAGACAGCATTTAATTTAATAATACAGTTCTTTAAACTAAAATACTTTGTCACATTGAGGGTGTTTATTGAATATTCCAATATTTGTAATGGCTCTTTCAGTAAAATGAAAAAGAAATCAACATCTTATTGTAATTTATTAAACAAAAACCAAGTATAATAACAATTTCATGTACTTATAAACTTTTAAGTGTACATAAAAACTAGCTTCAGACTGAATAAAACTATGACTAGATTGTTTAAATGAATTAATAAAAATACTACTTATTATAAAAAAAAATCTTATTGTAAGGAGATTAAATATCATCAAAACATAATAACCAACAGAAAACCAGATAATAAGTTTCCTTCTTCTAGTTGTATACAATTATAGCACACATATGCCTGAATAATAAGTCAATAAGTCAGTTCAATTATAGTTTGTAAGTGAGAATGGTGTGCAAACTGATCCTGATAAGGTGAAAGCAGTGCGTGACTGGCCAACACCAGACAATGTG
>NW_013668559.1:0-9736 GCF_000517525.1 Limulus polyphemus
ACAATACTTTCTGACTGCAGTTCAATTACTCACTACCTACACACATTATACACTGTCCCGTCACGTTGTGACCATCCTATATATATATACAAGACTAACACTATATCTAGTAATTTCCCGACAATTCACGAAGATTCGAGAGAACGAGTGGCGTGACACTAGTCACGTGACCTCGCTGACGCAACAGTTTTAAGGAAGACTTCTCATCAACAATCAGCCAACTTACCATTGAATTATAAAATGACACAGTGTCTCACTCTCTGGAACTCTGAGATGGTAATAAATAAGATCATTTTTGTTGTTGTAGATCAACATTGTACATTTTTAATGCCGGAAAAGTTTGTAGGTGTCATTACTTTAGTGACTTAATTTACAAACTACTGTGGTCAAATCAGAATCGTGTTTATTTTTGGTTATCGCTGGGAGGTAGGCAAGACTGTCACAACTAGCAAGCTAAGTAGCCGGATTTTAGTACTGGTATCTTTGATATTACTTACAGAAATTACAATATTAAAATTTGAGATTAACACATACTTCCTGTGTGCTGCACGAGTTTTTGCTAATTATTCATTATTGTTTGTTTTTTGAAATTAAGCACAAAGCTACACAATGGACTATCAGTGCTCTTCCCACCACGGGTATCGAAACCGGTTTCTAACGTTTAAGTCAGCAGACATACCGCTGGGGAGCATTCATTATTGTGAAAATAATTTATCTGAAATATGAAAATATAATTATAATTGTTCAACTTTGACGGCTTATTTTTATAAAGGATATTTAACTAAATACGATTCCAACTAATGTCTGTTGCTTGAAGACAGGTGACTTACAACTTGTTTTCACTCATTTTTCATTGATAATTCTAGCGTGATATTCCTTCCAAACGCCTAAAGACTGTAATCAAACAATTAAGATATATTAAGGAAACGGGACGTTAGATAAGGTCCTAAACATGTCACGGTACTAATGCTATAACCTTATTTACAACTTTATATGTGTACGAATGCGATAATTAAATATTCCTCTTAAATGTAGTGCCCAAAATGTCGAAGATGGCGTGTAAAAAACAAAAATAGATGAACATTTTGTCACTGAACGTTTCAAAATTATTAAAATCAACCTTGAACTAAAGAAGTAGAGCACGTATTAAAGAGCTAACTTTCACAAATATGTCGTGTGTTTCGTTAGAAAAACAAACAACTCCTGTTCCAACTTCTGATCGAAATGTAAGAAGTTGATAGTGTTTAAATTGGTGATATTGGGCATAGCCACGTGAAAGAGAAGAAACAGAAGAAGAAACTTGACAGGTTTTTTTTTATATAAGAACTCCTGGGGTTTACTGGAAACCTCGGGGGACAACCGCGGCTTCTCAGGAGCGGGTGTTTCTCTTCACCCCGCACGTGGTGACAGAGTAGGGCTGTACTTGGAAGATTGTGAAAGATGAGTTTGGCTGGTAAGTAATTGATTTAGGTTGCAGATGTCAAGCTGGAAGAATGTCGGAGAAAGTGTAAATGCTCGAATATCTTCTTATTCTTACACGATGCAAAACAACGGCCCTTATCTGACTTATGGTCCTACAGGGAGGCGAGGATCAATAAATCCTATGCCTGGAAAATCTTATGTGGGGGAAACGGGAATACTCGGATAAAACCCATTTTCACTGGCCAGGCGCCGAATATTCTAGCTGACCAGTGCCCGACGAAATCAGAATGGAATTAAAGCTACATGAAGATAACATTGAAAGAAGGAAAGACAGGCGTAAAAGAAATATATCAATTTTGTTTGGCTAAGGCTGTAGGGTGTTCTTTGACAACTGAATGGTGTCTTCTGACTGAAAAGGAATCTGTCATTTGGGGCTTCATCATCGATGGGGGGGGGGGGGATGAAGAACGTACTGTACGTTTCGTTGTTAGATTCGTGATTTAGAGGCGGAGGATCAAAGGAACTGCTAATTGACAATAGTGGTTTGGATTGATACACTATTTCAGAGTGAATGTCTGCTTGGCTTCCTTCGTTTTCGGTAGTTGTACGGGTTTGCTGGTCTGCTGTTGCTGGATGGTCGTAGAACGTTCTGGCTTCGTGGATTATTGTATGCGTCGTCTGTGTCATCTTATATGTTTTTGTTTTTTCTTGTTGTTGTTTGTTGTCCGTGTGTGTTGATCTTTGCTTGATTGGATTACAACGGTAGGCGTATGGGTTTCGTGTCAGTGACGGGTGTTATGTGGCGGTTACGAGGAAGTCGCATGGGCGCTTACTTGGGGTGGTCGCTGGAAGTCGTTCTTTGCGGTAAGGTTTTTTCAGCTTTGAAGTGAAAGAAGTAGAAGAAGCATCCACGTGAAAGAATGTAGTCAGCGGTTTGTTTTGAAGTGACGACCAATTTATGAAATTAGATGGTTTACCTTTTTTTTCTTAGAAACGATCCAGTGAACTGCATGTATGCATTTCTTCTGTAGTAATAAATATATATATATATATATATAGAAAGCTCACTGGGAAAGACAGAATTGGCGCCACCTACTTACTTAAACATGACAGGTTTTTTACAGATTGCTCGAGACTTGCATGTTTTTCAAGTAACGAGAGATGACGCTGTTTCACATTCTGAATCAGGACAAACTTAATTCTATCTTCAGAAAAAAAAAGAAGGAAAACGATTAATAACAAATGTGTGCATTGATATTTTCTCAGTTATTACCAAAAGATTCAATTTAACTTGCACTCTAATCTGATTTTTGTATTTTTATTTATAACTCCTTAGCAAAACAGAGAGTAAAAGTAATATTTGCTTAGAGTAACAAATCTATCCTGTAATATTAATTATATTCATTAGAAACTAACTTCTTGCAGCTTTACTAAACTTACTTTTCATTTACAGCAATAAATTTTATAAGCACCTCACCCCCATTCCCCCAATCTAGTTTGAGCTTCTTTTTTTTTTTTTCGTTTTTCACATTTTAAAATACCTTCTTTGTTCAGTGGATTACAAACGTAGGGAAGCAAGATGGCTGGGTGCTAGTCATGCACATTTAAAAACAAGGATGCTTTCCCTTAGTAACCAATGTGGTGTAACACCTGGGTCGTGCAGCTCGAACCAAACTAACGTTGCTTCTGGCGATATATATATATATCATGGCAGTTATTTTGGTTTGATATCACACATGCGACAACCAGGGGCGCTCAGAAACTGTTTCTCTTCAGCCCCTACTGGCGACAAATTGACAGCAGGTGATTATATAGAGGTCGATCTTTCCGATGCTTTCAGTTGTTGAGTTGGACATATACACGCCAGCTGATTCTAACATATTTGAAACTTTTGCTTATTAAATTATTGATATTATATGATTTTTTAAAACAAAGTAGTTCGCGTTTGCAAACTATAAAGAACGACTGTAAATTATAAATCAAGACTACAGTTTACGAATTAGATGGGTGTTCAGGATTCATGGTTTGTGGCCCGTTGCTGCAAAACCTTGTTCCCATTTGGACTGTGGGTATACTATAAGAGTAACGGTCAAATCCCACTATTCAGACAAATAAGAGTTGGCGGTAGGTGCTGTTGACTGGTTACCTCCTCCCTAGTCTATCTGTTCAAAATTAAGGGCAGCTGTGTAACCTTGCGCAAGAATTGTGAAACAAACAAACAGTTTACGAACTTCCTACCTATTCACTTTCAATTTAAGCCTACTTGAGTGTACACCAATTTCTGCTTTTTAACGATCAATGGATTACACGTTAAATCCTAACATTTCATTTCTTCGTGTAAATACGAAGGTTCGACTTTGTAGATTTCCTTTTGCAAAAGCAAAACAAAATATTAGATACGCAAAAGAACAACGATCGAAATAAATAGACAATAACTGCAAGTTATATTTCACGTTTTTAGCTCAGAACTAGTACAAACTCGGAACACAGTTGTTTAACATCAAAAGGTAGGATTGTATATTTGTTATCAAAACCCTATTTCTCTTCCATCCCTTGTCAGTCATTTTTGGCAAGACAAATTTTTACTTCAAAGTAACATCACATTGAAAGACAGTTATCATTATATCATTTTATGAATTTATTTTATTGGTATTTACTTCACTCAGGTCCAGGTAATATTTGGCAATGATAATAACCCATTCTTGCTTCTATTCAGGTAGTTTTACGAATTATATTTTTTTTACTTGAGTTGCTGGTGGGGCCTCTGTATGGCCGAAGCCCTAGGCTTGGGCCTAGGCGTTAATCTGGTACTAACTTCACTAGCTCGTTTTTCAATGACACTATCAGAGTTTCGCAGAAATTGTTTGAAGTAGAATTTGTTCTGGGAGTATGTATGGCTAGTTTTTATAGAATAAGGACAAGTAAGTTAGTGTCAAGTTGAACTGAAATTTCTATTTTTTTTTTGCCATTCTTTTTAACTTTTCACTATAGGACATTAATCATTCCCACCTAAAATTGTAATTTGTGTTAAGCTGCAGAAAATAACACTCAAATAGTAATGATAATTGATAAAAAAAAGTAAATAAAAACTCGAACTCAAGAAGAAAATATTCAAGTGGGAAAAAAAGTTAACAAAAGGTGGCAGTGTCGCTAACTTATTTGGACGATTTCAATATATTTGTTTGTTTGTTTGGAATTAAGCACAAAGCTACACAATGGGCTATCTGTGCTCTGCCCACCACGGGTATCGAAACCCGGTTTCTAGCGTTGTAAGTCCGCAGACTTACCGCTGTGCCACTGGGGGGCATTTCAGTATACACTAGATGATTGCCGCAATAAATGTACGCAAAAAGCTAAACAAAATAATAAAAATAAAATCATTCTTCCAGAAAATAAGACGAAAGTAAAACAATATTGTATAAAAGTTCTAATTTCATTTTGAGTTCACTAACTGATTATACATATTATTTTATTACAAATTACAGCTTTTACAATAAAGAAGAATATTTTTAAAACAGATACGACGCACTTGAAAATGATTAATCCTTTTTACCAACTTAGTGTGTGAATGTATCTTCTTTTTTTTCTTATCTCAGTACACGTTTTTCTGTTTAGTTACGTGCTCTTGAGTCTAGACAACAGGATGTGTATCATCTTGGACTACGTTAATACTGCCCAAAGACTGTCACAAGAGATCAGAATAACTTAAGTGTGTGGCCGATATGCTCAGTAAGCTGTTAATTGATTTGAACGACTGTCTGATGTGCTGGTCTTATATGGAGGCAGACATACTGAAAATCCTAATTTACCTTTCTGTTAATGAGACTAGACAAATGATGGGAAGTTTTGATAGAGGTTAGAAAGGAATAGAATTCTGGTTGTCAGATTTTATCTTGTCTTCACTCACTGAAGTTGTCCAGTGTGGTCAATTTAGCCATTCACACAGAAGGTAAAATAGTAACGATTCCATATTATGTCCAGCAGTAAAGGTCACGTACGGAATTATATATATATATATATTCTGTTTTTCAATTATAATAAAGTGTTTTCGTTATTGAAAACTTTGAGTTTAACCTTTTTATTTCTGATGGACTCAGACATATATGTATTTCACTTAGCAAATCCGGATCCTCCTTTATTATGATCTTAATTAATTCGCCTCTTAGTTTGAAGCATATCTTAAAAACAAAATATAATTAAAGTAGAATAAAATAAAATTTTGAATAAGATGGAATTAAAAAAAATTGGATAAGACTACCTAACCTAAGTTTTTAGGAGAAAGGAATATTGATTATAATTAATTATCTTGAAAAAAAGTGTAGGATAAAGTGCTGAGTATAAATTATTAAACGTTGATCCTCTCCAGGGGCGTAGCCAGAGTAAGAAAAAAAAAATGTGAGTCACTACTAGTTCTTAGCTCCAAAAGCGTTTATGACAAATGCGTTAAGGAAGGAGAAATCTTTTTAGTATATAATAGGATTATGAGTTTGCTTGTATTTTATTTTTGTTTTCAATTAATCTCACGGTAATACTGCTTTATATATTTATTTAGCACTTAACGGTTTGCTAGTTTACCTGATTTAGTTTTTGTTAAAGGAATATTAATAAGTAATTTTATGACATATATGGGTTGTCGAATAAATTATTTCACGACATTCATTTTGTAATCATAATTACCAAATTGTTGAATGTGAAATGCAAACGTTTGTAAGAATTTCAAACGAAAACTTTTTACTAGTTACACAAAAATATAGTTTTATTTCATTTTAAGTACATGCTGAATAATCATATGTGCTTATCTGTTAAACAGACAAAATCTTTGCAAGCTGTACTGCGTAGATATCGTTCACAAATGGCACCACAACAGTATAATGTGTGATTAAATTATAAAGCATCGAATATCATAGACGAAATTACAGAGAAACCATTCGCAGTTATAGTTAACAAGCCTTGTGTAGAATCCATTAATACACGCATAACAGGCAATAACACTCACTTCGTCTGCAATGTATTACCCTCAACTCCAAGGCGAAAAAATGACAGCGTAAATTTATTTCACCATGTACTTTTAGTTTCTACGTGAGCCTAAACTAAAACAAGGCATGTATCAGTACATGCTTGTTACAAGCATACATGCATTATTCTCTTCTTAATAGAAAGTGACAAAAATGACTCATCCACAGAGAATAATTTTAAATAATGTGTAAGTAAATACTTTTCCTTATCGCAACATGGCAGCCATCTACAAGCATATGCATGAGTGGTTTTGTTTTTCTGTACTTTGTCAAATATTTCAAATTATAGCTAGAAAAAAAAAGTCTCTCTAAAAAATGTGGACACCCAGGCGCCAGGAACTCAGCCAGTCTACGACCATGATCCTCTCGCTCATTCATGTAGCGTCCTTTTCGGTCAGATCTTAATACTACAAGTTGAAGATGTGAATAGTATTGGTTCTTGTCATTACAATATTGGGATACAGATTTGTCCTTGTTGCCGTGACGACGATATACTTAGGATCACTTACTGACCTTACGTCCAACTTACCAGTATATATATCTAGGAACAAAGATTGCGCAGTAAGCAACTTTGATAGATTAGTGAAATATCTTTTCATGTAAAAATTAGTCTTTCAAATCAGCTATCAATGGGTACTTATCAACGTGAGCACGAAAATAGGACGACTGCATGAATTAGTGAAATTTTCGTACAAGGTTATCAGGAAGGCCGTACAGCCCGGACGAGAAAGGTACTACGAAATTTTCCGTTCAGAACTGCGTTACGATTACCTCTCATTCTCAACTTTTCATTACAATTACTAGTATAAAATTCCATTGTTCCGCTGCAGGGTTCAAATGCTCCCTCATGATTTACAGAGGCCCTAATGTACCGATCAAGCTACCCTACTATTATCCACAATTATTTTTATAGCTACCTTTAAGAGGGAGGGGGGGGGGTGGATTTGGTACATGCCAGCAGCATGGATGCAGATCAGGTCTAGCTGAATAGATCAGTACCTTTTACTCCAGAAGATCAGTCCATTGATGTACGAGTTAGAAAATATTCAAGGCACCGAAAAGTGCATGCTGCATCCAAACACCATAAGTGAACCTCTCTTGCACAGGTTTGACCCAGAACCTAAGATTGAGACCAATGAGTCTGAGGATGCTGTCACATGTCATATCGACTCATCTGACGAGGAAGAAAGAGTTGAAAATACTTAACTGATTGTCCAAAATGAACCAGATTATGAATTACTGGAATTACAGAGGTGAAAGACAATTTAGTAAGTCAGCTGGGAATAGATAATTATCCAAAACTTTGACAGTAACTGATTGTAGAATCAGTAACTGAAAGGAAATGGTGATCCTTGCATTTTGAGCTACCAATTAATATTCACAGTAAAATGTATGTGTTAGATTGTTCAATTTCCAGTTGATTATTACATGGTTGGAATGGTCTTTGTTGGTTATAAAATTTAAGGGATAAAATGACCTAGCAGCCTGTGGTTTCTGAGATATCAAGCAAAGTTTCACTATAGGGGATACCTTCCTAACATCATATGATAATTGCATGGTTTACTTCACTAGCTAGGATGGTCATATGATTGAAAGGCATTGCGACCCTTGCTTTCTGAGTAAACTAAGTGAAAATTTCTGATGTGAAACAAGAATTCTATGAAGCATGCCACCTTGGCTTCCCTAGCTTTTCGCAATATACCTCAAGCATGTATGATGTTTCTACATGCAGTAAGGCAGTTGTGTTTCCTCTGAGTGTAACTGATATACAGTAGTAACAGTAAACATATTAACTCTAACTGATAACTATTTTAGCTTAAAAGTCTTAGTTTGAATTCTGTAAGTGATTATATATTTCACGATGTCTGAAATGGGAATAAGATTTTAGTTTGACGGCTTCTAGATTCAGCACATTACACAATCATGGCTATTATTACGACAGCGGGGGTCACGTGACGCTAGTAACACAAACCTCGTAGAGCACAGAATAAACACAGGCAATCACCGTCCAATAAAGATCCCTCTGAGGAGAGTAGCTCCAGCAAAGCGACAAGAAATAGAGAAGGTCATGGACGGTCTAATTAAGGAAGGGATAGTCGGGACTAATACGACGGGAGCTGACCAGGGACTATCTGACTTCTGTCAAAAGTTGTTGCAAATACGATGACATCGTCCAGGTACACTAGGGCTATCCTCCATTGTAGGCCTTCCAATACTCGTTCCATCAGCCTCTCAAATGTTGCTGGAGCATTACTGAGCCCGAATGGCATCACTCGGTATTGCCAGAGACCTTGGCCATAGCTAAATGCTGTCTTGGGTCTATCTGCTTCAGCCATTTTTACTTGATGGAAACCTGACTTTAAGTCCAGAGTTGAAAACCACCTGGATCCACTTAGGGGCATCAAGAGTATCATCAATTCTTGGCAGTGGGTATGAGTCTTTTTCGGTTATGCTGTTAAGAGCCCTGAAGTCCACACAGCAACGTTGGGTCCCATCCTTCTTCTGAGGAAATGTCCCGGCTAGAGGAAGTATTCAAGCATTTGAAAGCAGCAAACCTCAAACTCCATCCCAAGAAATGCCACTTGTTCCAGAAAGAGGTGCTTTACTTGGGTCACATTGTAAGTGAGCATGGTGTGCAAACTTTCTTGGGATGGAGTTTCTCACTAACAATGTGGCCTAAGTAAAGCACCTCTTTCTGGAACAAATGACAAATGGTGTACAAACTGATCCTGATAAGGTGAAAGCAGTGCATGCCTGGCAACACCAGACACTGTGGGAGAGCTAAGAAGTTTCTTTGGACTCTGTACTTACTACCGCTAATTTGTGAAGGAGTTTGCAACGATAGCTGCTCCACTACATGATTTGACTAAAAAAGGCCAAAAGTTTGAATGGACAGTTTCTTGCCAGCATTCTTTCAAGACGTTGAAGGAAAGATTGGCCTCTGCTCCACTTTTAAGGCTTCCAGATCCCTCACTGCCGTACATACTGGATTGTGACGCTAGTAATGTCGGAATTGGACGAGTGTTGTCTCAGAAAGTGGGCGAAAACGAACATGTGGTGGCCTACTTCAGTAGGGTGTTGAGTAGACCAGAGAGGAACTACTGTGTAACACGGAGGGAACTCCTTGCTATAGTAAAAAGTCTGACATATTTCCATCCTTACCTCTATGGTGCAAGGTTTACCATCAGGACAGACCATGCCACGTTACGCTGGTTAAGATCATTAAAGAACCCAGATCGGAAAAATAGATCCGTTGGATCGGAAAAATAGACCAATATAATTATAATATTGAATATAGA
>NW_013668559.1:10702-26575 GCF_000517525.1 Limulus polyphemus
ATGAAGAGTTGCCTGAAAATGTGTCAGAGTTTGTGAAAATGTTATTGGAAAGGATGGATGATATTCACCATCAAGTGCGTTCAAACTTGAAAACGTCTGCTGATTTGATGAAGTTATCTTATGATAAGAGATCTTCTGAAGTCAGCTTTGTACCAGGAGACAAGGTGTGGTTGTATAATCCCAGGAAGACCAAAGGGAAGTCTCCTAAGTTGTCTTCTCCATGGGAAGGCCCATATGACATAGTGAATCGTCTCTCAGACGTGACTTTCCGGATAAAATGTGGTCGGCGAGGTAAGCCAAAAGTTGTGCATGCCAACAGGCTTTGGCGTTATCACGGTCCAGGAAATTTCAGTTGGGATAAAGTGAACAGCGGTACAAATGACGCTGCTGAAGATGTGTCACCTGAAAAAGCCACTGTCGAAGAAGAAACACTACTCGGTTTTGAGAGGGGAAATGGTGAAGCTCTTGATGAAGTTACTACCACTGATGTGACTGTTACCGACGATAGGACATTTCCTGATGAAGCATATGAACCCCACATGAAGCAGAAGCCAACGAGACGGACGGAAGAAGATACGTCCCATAAAATTAAGAGACTTTGTTGAATTTTAATTTTGTGTTTGTAAATTCTGTACATTTAATTAAGTTATTGTTAATTGTTTATTAGTTTAATGTAAGTGGGTATTGTTCAGGACGAACAATACTAAGGAAGGGGCAGTGTTACGACAGCGGGGGTCACGTGACGCTAGTAATACGTCATATTCTCGAACGTTCACGTCCCTTCCTGAAATCTCGAGAGCCTACTAGATATGCGGTAGTCTTGTATATATAAACCGGTCAAGACGTGACGGCAACAGTGTAATTGAACTGCGGACAGAAAGACATATTGTTGAATCGAGTACGTGAGGCATTCGTTGTGAATTATAGCGTTTGTTATATCGCAAAGTTGTATTCAGAAAGAATAAACCAGTTTTATTTAAGACAGGACTTGTATTGGTAAAGTTTTTTTCGGAAAGAATTTTTACGGAAAATTAACTAACGAACGGAGGCGTAACACTATCAAGACATAGCCTTAGAATGTGACCCAAGAACGTTACCAAAGTAATTTAGGCAGGAGCAAAGTGTAGTCTCTAATCTACTAGATTATGTGACAATGTGTAATGGGGATATATATAAATAGCAATATATGTGTATAAATAAATATATGTGTTTGTGATCTTACACAGATATATGGATGTTATATAAAGTAATTTATGATTGTTCAATAGCACAAATAGATTAATTGCACAAAAATACAATAATGAGCATTACGCATGTCAAAACAAAGGATTTGATCTAAGATGTTGAGACTTTCTGATCAAAAGTTGACTATAATTACTGACCAGGAAGGTATGTTTTGAAGATGCAATGCATCCGCTATTATCATTAATACCAGTGAGAGAATTTTGACATTGAAATTTATTATTTACTGAGAAAATATATCCCAAACACCTATGAATATCCCAGTGAAAACGATTTTGCATGGGACCTACACATAACCGATACACTATCATACTCTCTGTTGGGTCATTGTGTAGTGACAACATTTCCCTCAACTTAGCATGGCTATCACTGACTTACATGTAATCCTACTATTGTTAAAATCTGAACTTGGGACATATGCTCATGTATCCTTTACATCAGCATGTCTGAATCTGGGATCTAGGTTATGTGACTTTACATTGAAGGGCTTATTTCTAGTGGATTTGCCTGTGATTGCATTATTTTATGTTGTACCCAATGAAATTTGCTTTCTAGCTCATAGATAGTGGCAGAAGCATTTGCCATTGGTTGCTGCAGATGTGCCATTAATGGCCTGTAACATGTTCTAGGTATATGCATTTAATTAGTATTATTATATGTATGTGTTATGGCAGTATATATATATATACATATGAATATTATGCAACAAAAGATTTGATAACATATACACATAAATATGAATACAAAAAGGGTATAATTTTCAGACAATAAAGAATTTTGGTCAAAACATTGAAATTTGAAGGATATAAATTTAATAAACTCTGCAGTGATTAGATTGAACCACAGGAAGAGAGAAACAGTGTGTTCTGCACTTGCTTGATGTCATAAACTATTGTTTTTTTTTTAACTTACATATTTGGGTATGATTTATTACTGAATGAGCTTAAGGTTGCTGTATAACTTATATCACAACAAGTAAGAAACAAGGTATTTCCATTTCTGTGTGGGTTTTAAAAAATAGAACTGAATTTAGGAAATATACCAGGCATGGTATAACCTTTCTTTATTCAATTTATATTTAACCATTAATTTAGTGTTGTAATCTTAGCCTTGAAGTATTTGGCCCCTTGGGTGAGAAATGGCCACTGCTTGTAGATATGCCAATCCCAGTTAAGCAAGAGATGGGAAGCTTTATTATTTGTTTCTCATTGTTTGTTACAATTCTAGAAACTGGGTTTTGATAACTGTGGTGGCAGAGCACAGATAGCCCATTGTGCTTAATTAGAATCAACCTACTCAATTTACCTGGGGTTATACTGCATGTAATGAGACACTGTTGGGCTATTCTGTGTACCTAAGATGGCAGCTGGTCAGTTAAAGGGAGTTACTTTATTGAAAGTAGCAATCCTTAATCTCATGTGCTGATCTGAAGAAGCCTGTATGGATTGTCATATATCTTCTTAATATCTATATCCCATAAAAAACTTTAAACTCACAAGCTGTTTGTTAATAAAGTATTTATTTCAAAATCAAAGAACCTTCATCAGTGTTCTTTCAGTTTAATTGAACTTGACTTAATCAAATTGTTTACAATATACAGATAACTAATTATTGTGGTACTTAATTATCTGTTGGTCAAGTGCATCTTGGGATACTACAATTCTCATGTTTCTACATTCCACATCAACATAATTTGCATTATCTTTACATTTATACACTTGATTTATATTAATCATAGCTTTTTCTAACATTCTTTTCACTATACTACAATACAGTTTTATAAACAAATGTACAAGATGACATTATGTCAAAATATCCTTTTTAGCAGTAACCACAGTTGCTTAAAGCCTTCAGTTCTATTGGTTGTTTTTAAAATAATATAAAAATTCTACTTTTTATTAGTTCCAGCAACTGGTGGTAGATTGGGAGATTTCATGAACAAATTTTAAAATTCATGATTACCAGTTGAATATTATATAATTATGTGACTACTTAATTTTTAGACAAGGTTACTGGGAAATGTACTATAGAATATTTTTTAAATCACATTTGTGTGTGTGTTTGTGTTAGGCTGTAATTAGGATATAGGCTTACCTGGCTTGGAGTTTTCAGTTATTACTGAACAAGTTTATATGTAAAATTTCTTTAACATACAAGAGTTGAATGTTCAGTATGACTGATCTGGTACTATAAATAAATATTCTGCCATTTTTTTAAGTATATTTTTCTTAATATAGTTAATGCTATCAGTTTAACACAAAAATATTAAAAGCCTATTTTTGCTAGTAACATGCATGCAGTGTCCCATTAGCTGTATCCTCTTCTCTGAAAAGCCTATTTCTTGTTTGACTGAACATTCACTAAGTGATAAAGCCAAAATCTTGCACCATATAAAGCAATAAAACCTTGGCACAGAATATTAATTACTAGAGATTACCACATGTAGAGAATATTAATGTTCAATATATGCCATTTTTTAAATAAATAGTTTATGGATTCTAGGTATGCCTAAAAATAAATTTTAATTTATGGAATGCTTATTTTCACAATTACTTTAAAGATACAATTTGAATAACAAATAAACACAAGGTTTAGTTTAGTCAAATATTAAATTGATAATATTGAATATAGTACTCTAGTGAGCTTACACAACTTTTCTTTATATTCAGATTAAACTTATGGAAATCAATCACAAAATGACAATTTACACAGTCTTTGTTTAGATTGTAATAAAAATGCTAAATATAAATTTACAGATGCAAAGCAATCTTATAACTACCAGTTTGGGAGCATTTTCACATTCACATCTTTAATATAGCATTTTAATTTAAAAAGAGTATACAACACAAAAGCTTCATAACAATGTTATTGTACGTATACAGCATACTAAATTTAACCAAAAGAAAACATAATTCTGAAACAAAATTTGATAAACTACTAGGAACAGAGTAGAAGAAATTAGAGATTTATTTTGTCTGAAATTCACATCAGATTTAGATGAGGCATAATAAAAAAAAATCAATAACTCATTCCACAAAAGTATGAGAAATGACATAATATATATTTATGATACAGAAAGTTATTGTTATTATTCTAAAGATTTTCTGATATGTTTTTTGAAAAACCTAGAGTCATATCTATTCAATCCCTCCAGGATTATAGGATTACTTTACAGGAAAATGCACATTTCATAATTCTCCACATAAGTTGTTGTCTTTCACATAATTTTGAAAACTGTGATGAGTTATAATCATTACCTGTATGGTGACTCTAATTTGCTCCCAAAACATCAATAATATTTTGATCCTATTGGTTTAAATTTTTTTTCTGAAAACAATCTTTCACTGAGAATATGGTAATAGCTACCAATACAGATGCAATTAAATTGAATTATTGTTACATCTATATCTATCACAATAATCACTTCAAGTTTACAGCAAAGGTTTTACCATGTGTGAAAATCAAACTGTAAACAAGTCCACTAATATCATTTCAGAACATTTTCGTGAAGTGCTAGAGTATGAATATTTGAAAGTACAGAGTTCTCACTGCCAAGTGCGAAAGAATAGTCCCCAAGAAAGAACAGTAAGTTACCTCACAAAGAAGATCCATGATTACATGGAGGATTTACAGTTTGATTCTGCTACTAACAAAGTACTGAAATATGGAACAAATGTATATTTTAAAGAGGTATATAGTTTTTCTTTTGCAAATAAGAAAGAACTGCTTTCAGTATTGAAAATCTTTCAAAATACGTGAATGGTGCGATACTTTTTTTTAAGTATCAAAATTTTCCAATCCTGCATGATTGTTACTACACTGCCAAATGACAAAAATCATTTTCAGGAAGTATTAGCATTTCAAAAAGTATCAGGCACATAATTTCACTTGTACCACCAAACAATTAGTCTACAGTAAGTCACAACAGCAGACACCCTGGGTCTGTTAATCTTGAAATGTTCTGGTATGAGATCCTAGAAGGAAAAGTGTTATAAATGTTTACAAAACTTTACAAGTACAGTGTAACAAACACTGCTCATGTGGAGCAAAACAACAATGTCTATATGCTGATTCTGTCTGCAAGACAGCTACATGACTAAGAACACCTTAAAGGCTTTGACTTTCCAGTATTAAAACTGGAGAGCATACTCTGTTATTCTAGAAGCTGAAGAGTTGACCCATATGATGTATTCTTGATTAAACTGTAAATTACAGGAAAATTGGTCTAGTTGACAAAAGTTTTGTACTTCAAAGTCAAAATGTGTATCTATTGGGCCTAATTCTAAACTCCTTTAGTTTTATTTCAATTTGTTGAGTGTATAAAGGTGTAGATACATTTGCATAAAAAAAAAGTGCACTGATATTGAATTTAGCCTAATTGACAGCTATTTTGGCTGCATGAAAGTTATTATGACTGTTTCTGTTGCAAAATCAAATATTCTGTATTTACGTTATCTTCATTATTTGTATAAAAATTGTCATTAAAAATAAATATGTTTGCTTGAATAGTGCATAAACTTTTGTATAATCTGTCATTTTTGTCATATAAAATATGTAAACAAATACTGAATAATCTTATTTTTTTTGTCACACAATGTTGGATGGACTAAGTTAAGGGTATACTTTCACTAACATCTTCAAGTTTTAATTTGGCTATCTCTGAAATACATATATTAAACCATAACCTGAAAGAAAAAAGCATAAGTTTAACATAATCTTGAAAACAAATAGTTATAACTATATGTATAATTTAAGCAGCTAGTATATTTTCAAGTAACAACACAGAATTGGTGACTGCTTGGGGCAACCTTGTGATATCACCAATTTTCCAGTTATGGATAAAAGCATCCAAGAGCCAAACAATGAGTTCATTAAGAGTAAATCATAAATTCGAATCCCTTATGTTTTCTAACCAAGTATTCTTAATTCTTTTAAGATTTATAGGATCAGAATATGCAACAAACATCAGTGAAAGTGTCTTCAAGGTTTTGATCGATTAATATTAATGTCATGATCAGGGATAGTCATTACTGGAATTCATTAAGTACATAAGTTGGAAGGCACTACAACACCTTGATTTTTATCAATTCTTGGCAAGTCCAGCTACAAGTTTACATGCCGACCTGCAGGTCTGTGTGTAGCAGGCACTAGATCCTAACTTTTTAGATGATTTTTTCCTTCTTTTAAATATGATACTACTAAATTATGTAGTGTTGGAATGAAAATATTCCAAAACCTATGGAATGACAGAAAAGAAAATATTTTGCCTATTACATTAACTGATGGACAAAACACCACTAATAGGCGATCTAAGGAGGCTTGGCAGTAAATGGAAGTAACTAGTTTCAGAGATCATAATTTTTCAAAGTTCTGCTGGTATCGAAACCCAAAGAACTAAAGAGCACAATGACCACAAAATGGAAGGTAGTGTTCAAAGGATTGCTAGTAATCAAAAGACCATTAAGTATGAAGCAACTGTCAGTACCTATGTAATTTGTTTTATCCTTTAATATCCTGTTATCTACTACATACAAAAAATTATGAGAAATATTTATTTCCTTTCTCCACATACTGATGCTAAAATGTCATAAAAAAACTCCAGAAGCCAATCTTAATGGACTGTAGATTATTAGTGATTCCTGTAGAGAACATATAAAGCCTTCTTACATACTATATATATTTTACAAGCCAGAGAAAGCAATAATCTCATGGATAAACAAATGGGACCATTGTGAAGAGTAACAAATACACCTTAAATCTTATACATCATTTTCAGGAATTTGTACTTGGATTCTTTCTTGATTTGCCTAATCTAATAAAAGCAGTTAAAAAATTACCAAAAGGTTAACTTAATAAGGTAATAGATATATATTTTTCTATACATTGGTATAAAAAATCTCTGAAATTCTATATGTTATGTCCCTTTATAATAAATACTTAGGACTTTTGTCCAAAAGTGGACAGTCTAACCCCTGCATGTTTCCTCAGCACTAAGTGTGAATTTTGCACCTTAATGTTGAGGTTTCTCAAATTGTCAGTCCTGATGGCACTACACAAGTTGACTAGCACAATCTATGTGTGACTTGTTGTCACCTGTTCACTGAGAACATTACTTCTAGCCAAGAGGGGCAAGATGTGATACACTGACGCTCATATTTAGGACCCCATCCTTTGGCAAAACTAATGCGGACGGCATGATGGTTGAAAGGCCCATCTGAAAGTTTTATTTCCTCCAAACACTGATAGCATTTAGACTTTTCATAATCAAATATTTTTATGGAGTAACCTGGTAAAACTTTGTGAACAGTCAGAGGCCTGGTGTTTGGCAAGTCTAGGGTAGGAGAATTGACAAATAAAGGAAATTGTAACCGGTTGTATACCCAGACACCCTCTTCTTCTTTGGAAAGTGTGACTCCTAGACCAATCTTCTGCCTGGTTTGAAGAATACTGTTGTTCCTTATTTTTTCAGTGTTAGTGAGGGCACTTATGCATAAGCCATCACCATGAGGTAGGTCATAAAAAACGTTGATGGCATTTTTATGGACGGGAAAAAGGCGACCAACCCGAGACCTGAGTTCCCAGTAAGCCAGAGTGCACCATGGCTGCTGTGAGGAAAGTGTTCCACTACTGTTTCCTGAAAAAAAAAAGAGTTAATGTTAAATTTTTTAAAAAGACTATGGCAACAAAAAGCAATTCACATTACACAGGTCACTCTTAAACACCAAACATTCAAAATAATCCCAATCCTTCCAAGTATTATGCACCACAATAGTGGTTCATAATAGGGATCACAAGGAATTGCACAAAAACCTAATAGAACATTTGGGCAAAAAGCACTTTAAACAGTAAAGATTCAGTTCAAACAACACTTTAAAACCTTTACTATTGACTGCCAAGGTTGTACACATATGAAAATGCACAAAAAAAGCATGCATGTTAGATTTACAAGGCAAAGAGAATCTGCTCATAACAACCCATTTGTAATTCTTCATATTATTATTCTCTTGCCAGACTACAGCAAAAATGGCTTGGTGTATTACATCCAAACCTTTTGTAGAATAATAAATAAGGTATTGTAAAGGTCATAGGGGTATTGAAAAGTTAATTTATTTCTTCTATATTTTACAGAAGCTAAAATACATCATAAATTTAGTGTAAACAATGTATTATTACCCCTTGAAGTTAGCTTTCTTACAAATGGATGAACATTAGTTGACTGTAACATGTAGATATTCAATGCTTTGTACACTATACAATCGGTGTCTTCAGGGAACCAACCCCTATATTATGTATGAAGTGATGGAGTGAGAAAAAATCAATTCACATAATATTAAATGTTATTACACATTCATAGAATAATTACTTTAAAAGACGCAAAGGTTTATTTAAAGCAATGTGTTAGAAGTATATGTTTTATTTGAAAAAGCTGCTTTTCTACTGGTAAAATTTTATATGCACTTAGTGGGAATTGTATTTTAGTCTAGGAATATATTTGCCCACTGCTATGCATTATACATAGAGAATTTGTGACACAGAAACTACAAATTCTCACTATGTTCTCTAACAAATCTCCATGGCAATTTTCAACTGCAGCTTAACAATTTACATCTCGAACTAATGCGATCAGATAGTCAGCAGCTACAATAAATCATCATGAACCATATCAGCTAACTATATAAGAATAGTATCATTACAATGTATAACGTTAGCTACCATATCAAGTAATCCTTTGCCCATAGTTGAGCATAAACAAGCCAGCAAACAAGATAAATAAAAAAAATGTAATTCTAGGTAACAGCATGGTGACAAAATAGGGGTTTGTAGTTTGAGAAAATAATGTCTACAGTATCTCCAGCCTTGTTTCCTTACTTTTTTTATGGTCCCTATTTGCTAGTTTTAAATTCCAAATGTTTTATTTATCTTGTAACCTTTAAAATCCATATAGCCATTTGAAAAAAAGACTTAATCTAAACTAACTATGTTAGTAAATCAGAATGATAAAAATATCATTTCTTTAAGCTCAAGGATTACCTCAAAGGATGAACATGACTAGTTTAGAGTACAAAAGTTTCAGGTAATTTACCAAAGTTAGGAGAAAGATCAAGTTAATAAAATGTACTCCTATAAATGTACAAGTAAGAACAACTAAGGCCCTAAAGAAAGTGGCCTAAAAATTGATGACTGTCATAGTAGGTATTATAAACATTCCAAGAGCATTTGTAACTTATGAGGGCAGAAACCATAGTGAACTCAATGGAAGAAGAATCTAATCAAGGAAAGTTTTATCACTAAGAAGAATATATTAGCACTTTTCTATACATAAATCCAACATCAAATAAGGCCGAGTGAAAAAAAAATACATGTTTAGTGTCCCCATCCGCTTCCTTTTTTGCAGTTGCCTTCCTCCACTTTCCTTTTTTTAGCGATTTTGGAATTATTGTTTTTTGATCATACAAAGAAAAAAAGATGACTTTTGAATAAAAAACGAGATGAACACAGTTGATTCATTTTGCCCTCTTTCTTTATTTGTTATAAATTCTGTATAGTTTTGATGGAAAATTGAAAACAAAGTTGACTTCTGTTTGACACGGACCCTTTCAAAACAAGCAACAATTATAAAAAAAAAAGGACCCCCTCTTTTTTTTCTCTCAAAAACTCCAGAAGCTAAACATTTTTTTTTTTACTTGGCCTAATAATAAGATTCCCATATAACAGATAAGCCTGGAAGTTCCCACCAATTAATAGGAAAGAATTAATTTTATTTACAAAAGAAGAAAAGAAATAGTGTCACAAAGATCTTTGAGCTCCACAATATTTTTACTTTTCAAGCCATAAAAAGAAGAATGTTTTACTTATAGCACTAAATAACATACATTCTACTTGATGAATCAGTCTATTTAAACAGGTAGGTCTAACTGTTAAATGGCTTAACCGAGAAAATAACAAAACATGGAGATGAAGAAAAGACCCCCCCCCCCACTTTTTAGAAGATGAATTATGGGTGTGAGTTTTGTATACAGATTATTTATTTTCTAAAGCACATGCCAGAAGTCCTTACATATTCCAGTTAAGAGCTGCCACAAGATTAATGTGCTCAGACTATCACTCTGAGGATATATTTTCCTTTTTTTGCATAAAGTTACTCTGCACGCACTTTAGGGCTGTGGGTGCACTAAAAGACTGATAGTCAAATTGCACTAAATAGTCAGACAAGCATAATCCAATAGCTGGCAGTGGGTGCTGTTGACTTCCCTCTAGTCTATCAGTTTAAAATTAGGAAAGGGTATATGCTAATGTGTAGCTTTGTGGGGAAAATTCTGAAACAAACTTATGCATGCATATTCATGTATATGATGTTGCAGATATAACCCAATTATAACCATACATGTATGTAACCGCAGTACCAATTTTCGATACTTCTGTAACTGCTGACTTTGTTAGGATCAAATGTGTGTTGCTTGTAAGATCTCACCAAGAACAAGTTATCTTTCAGAACATTCTACAAAAGACATCATCTAGTATTGTATATCTAGAAACATGATAGTATGCTTCAATATTCAAAATGGCAAGTATTGTATTTATATTTAACTTTAAAAGATTATGCAGAATTAGAATTGTTATTCTAATACCAATGGAACCAAGTGAAGGAACTAGAAAGAGATGTGGATATTCCACTTGAGGAGGAATTTCACACTGAGAAACAATATCTTCCCATCATACCAAATGTAGATTTATCATGTTAGTCTTGAGCATAATGTAAAATAGGTTGACTGTGGCATCTCCAAACTGGCATGGCTGGAATTGAAACTGACCAGCAGTTAAAAATATCCAAGGTATCCAGACAAAAGGAAGTTACACTTCTTACTTACCAAGTCATCAAATGGAGTTTCATGGTAAAATAGTTACAGAATTTTAGGAGATAGAACAGTTATGTGATTCAAAGTCTGAGTGACTATAAAATCAAAAACTGAAATAATATGATGACTCTCACATTCTAAACTATAAAGTAGATTCGTATCAGTATTTCTTAGGTTATTAGATGTAACCCTATAATACAAATGGTTGGTGTGATCATTAATGACATCCAGGAATTCTGGTATGCCAAACGACTGAAAGGACTTTACAATCCTTGCTTTCTTAGTATTCTGGAGATCTTTGTGACAAACATTGACAGATGTTCACCTGAGGGTGTCAATGATACTTCATGTGTCTATGTACACTTCTGGGTGGTATTTACACAAAGACAATATCTTTAAGCTTAGTAGGTCCATACCAGTATTTCAGACATATAGTGAGAAAGCTCAATATGCTCTTAAACAGCATGATAAATGACTTGGACTGTGATAAATTATGGTGGAAATGTCTTTGCTCAATTGGATCTTGTCTGAGAGCTTTTTCTAATGATGTTAACTGTAGAAGGTTTCTTGGTCTATAAGTGGCAATCCTATATTGGATGGAATTACTGGTGTTTGTAATGGCAGTAAATGTATTTCTGTTGTTGCTCTTTTTATTTGTATTACATCAGTCTATGTATATATTAGTATATACTGTAATCTACGATGTGAATTGTGTTCCAATTTCTGCTGAATTTCAGCCATAATTTCATTGAGTTGGATTATCTAACTCAGAGAAGGCAATACAGCAGCAGATAGAACAGCTATAGTTTCTAGCAGTTGGCCATGACAATGAGCACATTATTTACATTGGTTACTAGATGCATGTCGCTGTTACTCTGTCATATGCTACAGGTATAAGATTTATTTAATATGCACTGTTGTGTGTGTATGCACAAGGCAATATGCATGTATTGCACATCATATATGAAGTTGTTTGTGTACGTTGTATTTTGTAAAACAATATAAATATACACAGAACACACAATTATCAAGCAGTAAAGAACTATGGTCAAAATACTGAGATAAATATGTTTGGTAAATGCTGCAGTAATTACCTTGGACTTTATTATGAGAGAAATACAATGTGTGCTGTGTTTAGTTAATAGTGATTTTTTCTCTGAAGGAGATGATGATGATGATGAGTACTGTTCAAAGGGAAACATTGTTACTCAGTGTTTTCACTGGTGGTGGTGTAAACACATGTTCTATTAGATGTAATGGAAATGCTCACATGCAAGTTAAAACACACTAATGCTTGGTCATTTCTCAAAGTTTTTATTTGAATTTGGATGTGGCAGATTTATCACTAGGCTGAAGGGCCCCCATATCAGCAGGACACAAACTCTAAATTAAAAATATTCATATGCATGTGTCATATTTTATGAAACAAGTATATGACATAGTTTATTATTGTTTATGCTTCATTTATTACACAAAGAACAATGTATATACCTTCACAGCAAAGTATGTGATTTAGATTTCGTCTAAACGTTTCATAATCATACTCGTAGCACTATACCTCAACTTTTCACTTCTTATAAATGACTTGTCATTCACTGAAATATCTTGAACTGAAACATCCTTATAATGTACCAAATTTAAGAGCACCCCTTTGAGCAACTTAAAAATAATTATCTTTAGAACAACAAAATTTTGTAGTTCCACCTTTTAAATAATTCAAAAATTATTTTTACATTTCGATAATTCATATATAACACTAGGCTTGCCAACCCTCCCGGAATCGTATATGTTCTTCTGGCTCCAGGAAGGGTTGCCAAATATTCTGGATTCTCTAAAAACATTTTGCTTGCAAATCAAAACACTTTCGCGTCCTATGAAATAAATAATAAATTGTTACAGAAAAATAATGCGCTGCATTGGTAAGCTAAAATAATTTATTTTTAGATTCTAGTACATATAGTGAAAATAAATATAAACTTAAATAAATATTTCTTACAAAAAATTAGAATGTTTAATTTCGTATTTTATAAATATTTTAAAAAATAAAAGTTTGTCTTTCTTGGAAATAGTTTTATTTAAATACATGAATTGTCATCAACATATTATTTGCATATTATTAGTATGTGTATAGCTCCAAGTTTTATATATTGTATATGAATTATAAATATTTAAATATATATACGCACATTTATCTCCCAGAATAGTATTTCAAAAAGTAGACAAGTCTATACAACACACATAAATAGCAACGTTATGCGCGGGACGGACACTATAGATTTCAGCTTGCAACCACAAAATGCAACAAACATTTTGCTAACCTGTGACTGTTTTGCCCTGACGAGTGACGTTCAGTTAACTAGCATCCGCAAGTGGAAATAACTGTCACAAGCGCTTTACGGAAGGACATTTAGCAAATATACCTAGGTATTTAGTGATTTTTTAAGTGAAAATGTGTTTTTTTCTTTTATATCAGATTGTGCAGTAAAAAAAATAAAAATGTATACCAGTCCGGTACAGAAAAAAGAAAAGAAAAAATCCTATAGAAGCAGAGTAGTGTAATTTCTCGTTTCCTAAAACACCATGCGACCGAATGCGAAGGAATTAGCTCATTTGAAAAAGCCATCAACGAAGAAAAAGCTGGTGAATCTTGTAATGATCAAATAAATACAGCCTCAACTAGCAGTAATAATCCAATCTGAAATCAAACTGAAATTGAAAAATATTCAAGTCCAGCTAATAACTACTCACATCATAATCCTTTATGACCAGGTATAATTACTTACATAGTTCTTGGCTATTACATAATAAATAAACCCGAAAATATTGGAGAAATGAGCGAATTAAAATGTGATAATCAAGATCGCAACAGAAGTTATTTTATAAGATTGAAAAAACAGCGCTTTTATCGTCTAAATTCAAGTGGTGAAAATGAAAAACAGGATAGCTTGTCTATACAATTATAAGCAAATGTGTGTGTTGTTACGTTTGCAAATTATTCCCAAATAAGAAAGTAAGCTTTGTAAGTAAATTGATTCCAGGTTTTATGACTGGAAAAAAGTACACAGCAAACTGATTGATGATAATATATTTAGAGACCACATATCTATTACGTGCAAATTTTCAAGATATAGTACTAATTTCGATCATATTGGCTCCGAAATGAGAAAACAAATGGATGGGAACAAAGATATTAGCGTGAAATTTTGAAATGCATAATAGCTACTGTAAAATAGTTGTCTAAATTTAGCATTAGAATTTAGACGCCACGACGAAAGTTTAAATTCAAATAGAAAAGGTCATTATTTACATTTTTTTAAGTATCTTAGCGAATTTAATTATTTTGTAAAAGAATCATTTGGAACGCTATATTAATTGGGGTCAAGGAATTACAAGATATTTGTCACATCAAACTTGTGATATGTTTATAAAATTAATGGCAAATCAGATTCAGCTTAAATTTACAAATGAAGTTAACAGTGCAATTTATTTTTCCGTAATTATTGATTCAAGACAGGACATAAGTCGTATTGATTAACCTACTTTTATATTATGATATATTGGGAAAGACAGGCAAATAAAAGAAATCTTTTTTTTTTGATTTATTCATATAAAATCTCACAGTGCTGAAAATTTAAAGGAAGATGTGCTAAATACCTTGCAACTATTAAATCTAGACAACAAAAACTGTAGAGGACAAATGTATGACAATGCTTCAAATACGGTTGAAAAATATTCGGGCCTTCCAGCAATAATTAAAAAGTAAGCAGCGTTAGCCTCATTTACACCTTATGCTAGGCATTCGTTAAGGGTAGTCGGCAATTATGCAGCAAAATCATGTTCTGAAACGACATAATTTTTTACTTTTGTGCAAAACTTAATTGTAGTTTTCTCTGATTCTACACAAAGATGGAACATTCTTACGGATTGCCTAGGGAAGAATAAAACATTAAAAAAGTATATGAGACCAGACGGTCTGCAAAAGCAGACCCTGTTTATATTCTTAAAAACAATTTTTGCAATATCAAGGACGCTCTTTTGAAAATTAGTGATATTTCTGCACAAAATACTAAAACTAGAATAGAAGTTACATCTTTAATTCAAAAGTTTGACAATTATGAAACAAAACTGAATATTTCATGTTGGTCCAAAATATTACAACGAGTAAATGCGGTAAATCTATCATTAAAAGACTCAAAGCTGAGTTTTTTAAGGGAGAAACACTATTAAAATCGTTGAAAGAATTCATCTTTGAATTAAGAAATGATTTTGAATCAATTGGAAATGAAGCAAGTAATTGGTGGCAAAATATTTTACAAACAAAGAAGAAGACAAAAAAAAAGTATTATTTGATGAATATACTAATAATGAAGTACTAGCAGAGACCCGCAAAACATTTCCGGACAAATTAGTATCTGTATCGTAACAGTACTTCTTTAAATATAACATTTCTAGCACAATACAAACGAATTGTAATCGTAGACAACGAAATGTGTAAATCCACTTGTATACAGGCCGAACTTTATAAAACTTTAAGTTATGTTAGCCCTAAGTTCGATAAAGAGATAAATTAACACTGTAACATGTGTACGTTTTTTTCGCTTTAGTTTAGTTAAGACTAAACTTTACTGTACTTAATAAATCGATAAATGAACTTATAATGTTATTCTACGACCTAACGTCAAACCTTTATTTAAAAACGTTGATAAGTTTTTAATATTCTGTTGTACAAAATGGTTAGTAAAGTAGTGATTTGATCATTGACCTTTGCAGCTCC
>NW_013668559.1:27575-31343 GCF_000517525.1 Limulus polyphemus
CAAGCAGAATAATAATATAGATTGTTAACCGGAAAAGATTGATTTATCTCTAGTGTTTTCTTTGTAACTTGTGATCGACTAGTTACCGAAAATGACAAAAATCTGAAAGTTATTAAACATTTTGAAATATTCTTTGATTTTACAATCTTTAACAAAGAAAAACATGAATGTTTGAAAATTTATCTAATTTATATATGACTGATATAGACACTGTTTCATTTAAAGAAGAATCAACACATCTTTTAAAGTTTTGAGAAGAAAATGTTTGTTGCTCGAGTGATACGTGTAATTTACTAACAAATGGATTATATTCGACATTTCTAAAAGTGGAAAGTGTGTTGAGAATTTTTTTCATCACTTCCTACTAGCAATGATACAGGTGAAAGGTCATTTTCCGTGTTAAAAAGATTGAAGAAACAAAATATCTTCTCTTTTCACTTCTGAACATAGAAAACGAGGAATTAGGACATAAGAAATATGAATAAATTATTGACCAGTTTGTAGTTTAAAAAAGTCAGGAACTTTTTGATATGAAATAGGTATATATTCTTTATTGGTTTCAGTTTATATTATTATGTATGTATATATAATACAATATTAGTTACTAATTCACATCATCATGAATTATTTAAATGATTATGTCAAGAGCATTGTTAGGGATAGGGGTCCAAACTTGAGGTTGCTCCTAGGGCCCCAGAATAGCTAAATCCAATGCACAAAGGCTATCTACCTTAGCCATCGCTAATTCTGAGCTGATAAAGTTAGAAGGAAGGCAGCTACTAAATAGCACCCAATTCTTGGGCTACTGTAATTGAATAGTGAGATTTGATGTAAGGCACAATTTGTTTTTGTTCTAATGGGACATGAACCATGGACCCTCAGACAAACATTTCATCATGCTAACAACTAGACTACGTCCGGTCCATGGAAACTTAATGTACTGAATCTAAATTTATTGGTCTGAGAAGTGAAATTACTCATGAAACCCATGTTTTAAATATATATATATATGTAGCTTGTTTGGAATGTATAAAAATATTTTCTTACGTAATTTTGGGGTTATGAAGTATCATTATCTGATCTGAATAATAACATACTTAAATTTCAAGAATTAATGGAATTGTTTATGAAGTTTTGTTATACAGAACATTTTTTAATGTACAACCTACAGTTACTGTAACAAAAGGACAAACGAAGATGACATTTTGACATAGAGGGATGATCAAATGTTAAAGAAAATCCTTAAAATGATTACTTCCTTTAACATGAGCCAAATATATGTTGGACTCTGAAAATGTAACGTATGGCACGGCCTAGTAGTAGGGCCCGTGACTCGCAATTTCTGTGTCGCGAGTTCGAATCCCCGTTACCGAACACGCTCGACCTTTAAGCCGTGGGGCCCGTTATAATGTTACGGTCAATCTCACTATTGCATAGTAAAAGAGTAACCCATGATTTGGCAGTGGGTGGTGTTTACAAGCTGCCTTCCCTCTAGTCTATCAGAGTAACCCAAGATTTGGCAGTGGGTGGTGTTTACAAGCTGCCTTCCCTCTAGTCTATCAGAGTAACCCAAGATTTGGCAGTGGGTGGTGTTTACAAGCTGCCTCCCTCTAGTCTATCAGAGTAACCCAAGATTTGGCAGTGGGTGGTGTTTACAAGCTGCCTTCCCTCTAGTCTATCAGAGTAACCCAAGATTTGGCAGTGGGTGGTGTTTACAAGCTGCCTTCCCTCTAGTCTATCAGAGTAACCCAAGATTTGGCAGTGGGTGGTGTTTACAAGCTGCCTTCCCTCTAGTCTATCAGAGTAACCCAAGATTTGGCAGTGGGTGGTGTTTACAAGCTGCCTCCCTCTAGTCTATCACTACTAAATTAGGGATGGCTAGTGCAGATTGTTTGTTTGTTTGTAATTAAGCACAAAGCTACACAATGGACTATCTGTGCTCTGCCCACCAAGGGTATCGAAATCCGGATTCTAGCGTTGTGAGTTCGCAGACATACTGATGTGCCACTGGGGGGCGGCTAGTGCAGATAGTCAAAACAAACCAATGTAACACAGAAAATTCATCACAGTGGCGTGGGCTTATTTTGCCAAGTTATTTGTTACTAAAGAGAGTATTCTGTAGGTTAGTATTCTTACTCAAAAGTAAGGGCGTGCACAGTGTGTATGGGGGGGATCCCCCTTCCCAATAACTCTATGCATACGAACTCAGTCATTTTGGTAAATGCAATGCTGTTTATTTCTATGCATATATTGTATATGCGTGTGTTGACATGATTTATACATATATGTGTGTATTTAACGTGATCACCACTACCCCACTCCCAATAGCGGTCAAATTTAAATTCCTCCGCACAGCCCTGTCCAAAAGTATATTAGACGCGTCTCTAGCGTTGCACTAATACAGTTTGACTCAGTGCCAGACTGTTTTAGTAAACAGTTTCATCGTGCTCCTATCTTGTCGGCGTTCTCATGCTGACTCCAGAAAGTCTAGGTTGCTGTTCTAGAAGCAATCTTTTCTCCCCGCTAACATAGCGCCCCGCCCAGTATACAGTATCTGCAAAGTCTGGCCATTCTTCAACATACCACTTACTTTAATAACCTGATAAGTTTTCAGAGGTAAACGTAAGTTACCCCGCAAATTCATAAAAATTAGGATCTATTTCTCAGCTTTAAATCTACACCATTTATACGATTTTAAACTTAAGGTAAGAACTACAGCTATGAACATTTAGTGTACACTTTGTAATTTAATGCAGAAAGTAATAATTGACAAAATCACATAATTAAATCTAAGTAACAACCTCTAGAAATATAGTTTACCAATAAAACGTAACAAAGCACTTTTCAAAGCTAACCAAGTGTTTGTCTCCAGTAGTGAATAGCAGTTACAGTTTCTCTTAGAAACAGGTATATTCCTTTTCGTTTGCTACTGATACCTTCGAATGGCCAGTTTAAAGTATCAGCTTTTGTGACCGATGCTCTTTTCCAGATGGGAACATTTTATCAATCTATTACACATATTTTGACCGTTATTTAAAATGTTGTCCTCTTTCTTAGTAGGGTTCAACATTTAAAACCCAATGTGTTCGGAAATTAAACAATCTCTGTTCATCTCACTCATGGTGTAAAGATATTACAACGTGAAAACACATACACATATTTAAATATGATTACTTTCAAACTGGAATAGACAAAATTGTTAGCAATGTCTGGGCATGCGCAGGAGGAAGGCTATAATTGATGTTATTAATAGTGATGATAGTTAATGTTGTTTGACTGTAGGTGCCGGGATCAATAAATCCTACGCCAAATAATTAGATGTGCGGGAAAAACGGGAGTACCTCCGAGAAAAACCCACTTGCACTGGAAGGGCGCCGCAAAAATAAATGTCATAGCCAATATGCTAGAAGTTTTGTTTCCGTTCAAGTTAGACCAGTTTGTGTTACGTCACTTTTGGGCCACACACGATCTACTGTCTCAATTTTTTTACTAAATTGAAGCATCAACCTGTCTGCTTGTTTTTCAAAATTCTTCTGTCTCTCGGTCGAAAAAAGTTCGTGCTAAAACGCATTTAAACCAATGCTGTGTATCAGGAGAGCTATGTTTATACTTTTGATACTTTAGTTACACTTTTTGATCTTAAGAAACACGCTATACTATAATAAATTGGCAAACAACGATTTATAAGCATAACGAGATGGTTTATTTTTGGGAGAACATGCTACATGTTTGGATAAAACAATGGTCTGCATGTTCTTCCAAAAATAA
>NW_013668559.1:31364-32786 GCF_000517525.1 Limulus polyphemus
AACGTATTTATAAGTACTAATAACGAGTAGTTAGGTTTTAGTTTTTAGGGAGAACATTAGCTACTATTAGTTTAGTAATAAACTATTGTCTGCATGTTCTTCCAAAAACTAAACCACCTCATTATGCTTATAAATCGTTGTTTGCCAATTTATTACCATATTATCATAATATGCTTCCATACTCAAGTAAACATGCTATATACATATACATTGTATTAGAAATCCTTATGCTTTTTTTTTTTCGTTTAAATTTATTACGATTTTACTGAATGTATCAATGATGGTAAAATATGAAACTGTGAATTATTTAATTTCACTATATTTGCTTGCTGAGTTAACAAGGAAAAACTTGTTTAAGTTACGTCACGGAGGCTGTACACCCACCTTGACTCTTAATCAATTAAAACAGTTTATGCGAGCTCTCTTTTTCATAACTCTCACAATGTTACGTCATAACGAACGTAAACAAATACAAGCTTTTAATGCAGTGCAAGGCAGAGCAGAAGTGAAGATTGTCACAAGTGTTGTCAAAAAGCTTTGAGATACCCTGTGCCACAGCGATGGAATTGAAACCTATTATTTCTGCAGACCGTGCGGCACCTCACGTAGCTCGATCTAATCTTTATGAAAGAGTCAAGCCAAAATCTTGGATTTGATTAGACGTATCAACCACTCAGTCAAGTATTTACCGTATCATTTTACACAACATTCTTGCCCTTGTTCTATCCAAGCTGTGCTTTTCGACGTCAGAGTATCTTATTCCATGCTATATATTACTGTATGTTCCTTGGAATGAGCTACAGTTAGTAGTCACCGATTTCCCTTTAGCTATATAAACAGTTGCAAGTTTGATATTCAACATGCAATAAATACAAACTGTTAAACTACAAAACATAAACACACACACACAAATGTCTATTACTTGTGCTTATAAAGCTTTGCTATGCAAAACTAGCATCCTTTAAGGCACATCTTTAAAAGTTTTATTATTTTCAATAATAAAAGTAGTAACATAGCATATGAACAAGGGACCGTTTGGTTCTTTTCAAAGCTCTCCCTGCACACTGAACTCTGAGAAAAAGTAAAAACTTAAACCCATCCTTTATTTTTAAAGAAATTGTGAATTTTCTCTTTAAGATGTAGTAAAATATCATTCTCAACTACTGCTGACGGCAATTCGTTCCATAAGCCAATCGGCCTGTTGCGAAAATATAGCTTTCTGAACTGGAGCCTAGCATGTTTTTTTTTTTCAAAATCTTAAACTTGTGCCTTCTCATCTATTATTTTTAGAAAATAGCACAAAGAAATCAGAAGCTTTCATCCTATCAATTCCATGAATAATTTCGTAAGCTTAAATAATATCACCCCTTACCATTGGTTTCCCAAGAGAAAATGAGTTAAGAGAGTCAAACCTATTTCCAT
>NW_013668559.1:32807-42277 GCF_000517525.1 Limulus polyphemus
AGTTAAGAGAGTCAAACCTATTTCCATAAGTTAATACTTCCATCTTAAAATCATTTTGTAAGACCTCCTCTGAACCATTTCCAACAAATCAATGTATCCTTTATTGTATAAAAAAGACCAAAACTGTACACAGTATTCCAAATGAGGCCTAACTGGTGATTTTTGTATATTTAGTTACATTTTTTTTTACTTGTAATCAACAGGTCTATAAATACACCCTAAAACTCTAACTTTGCTACTAGCAACAGAGCAATTGATGCCTAACGGTTTGAGTGACTTAACCACCACTATGCCATGATTTTTTTCTTCAGCCGTGCTATTTAGTGATGTCCCATCTACTTTAAACCTATGACCTAAATTACAATAACCCAAATGCATTACCTTGAAATTGTTATGATTAAATATTATTGGCTAAATATTTATACAACTAACCAATTGATCCAAGTAATTCTGTAGCATCTCAACATCCTCAATACCGCTAGAAATACATAAGAGTGTAACATCATCCACAAACTTTACTAATTAATTACTTACTAATTTAGTCCCTATCGACACTAACGTAAATAAAAAGCAAAGTCTTGAGCATTAACCCCTAAGGACTCCACTAGTAACAATGATCCAATTTGACTGGACTCAATCAGTAACAATTTTTTGCTTTCTTTCATCCAAACATCCCACAACCTAACTTACTAGTCTTTCCCCAACCCCTACCAATGTGATTTTCTTACCTAACCTTTTGTGTGGCAACTTTTCAAAAGTCCATACCCTTTGCTTCATCCAGATACCAGATAAAATACTTAAAAAGGTTGACAAATTATGAAGGCAAGACTTCCATTTAGTGAACCCATGTTAATGTTCTTTTATATCATATTTCTTTAGATGACTTGCAATAGCTTCTTCTATTAGATTTTTCTCTAGAAATATTGCCATTACTGAAGCAAAACTAATTGGTGTATAATTTACAGGGCAACTCTCATACCTCCCTCACCTTTAAAAATAGGAGTAACACTAGCAATCATCCAATCTTCATGTAACTACCCACTGTCTTTTGAAAGAAAGAACATGGGCAAAATCGTTTCTGGTCCTGGTAATTTCTCTACTTAAATCTCTTAATCTTTTTACTTACCGCAAAGGGATTAATTTCTACATTTTTAGAATTGAAATTAATTTCAAATAGGTTTTGTTTGTTTGTTTTCGCACAAAGCTATACAATAGGGTCTATGCACTCTGTCCACCAAGGGAATCTGAACCCTGGACTTTGTAAGGCCGTAAATAAACTTATCGCTGACAAAGTGGCGTAGATATTGGGGTAACCAATTGCCTCCCTTGATGCAGAAACATTATACAAGGCTGTAAGATAATATTCTAGAGTCTAGAACTTCAACAGAACAATAAAGATGTAGCCAAGCAGTCAGTGTAAAATTAATCCACAACCAGAAAAAAATCTAAAAACTTGAATCGCGGGAGTATAAGAGAAGCAGATCAGACTTATAGAAAGAGTGGACCTAAGGGCATTCAGAAATAAGAAATCTTCTCAGCAGGGTAACTCTTTGCCTTTCAATTCGTATAAAAAAATGGGTCAGACAGGACAGCAACAGGTTACTCTACCTGAGCCAAAAATGGGAACACGAGTGGTGGTATAAACAGGTAGGAGGACTACTATATCGTGCTCCTGTAGTGGAATATTATCGGGGAGTGGAGGGGGGGGGGGAAGAAGCCATGTCAAATATTATGAGTGAACATAATCCCAAGCTATAACCCCTCTTCCTACATAAGTTAAAAGGGCCAATGAGTCACGAAACTGGCCAAATCAGTGGGGGTCTGGGAGAACCAAATAAAAACTCAAGCTGCCCCAAGGATGGGGCTCAACAACTTAATAACAGTGCAACAGGTGCACGCAAAGAAAATAATAAACAATATTAAATAGTGAACAGTATATAAACCAACCAGTAATTTGACGGCTAAACTTCTTGATTGTTTATTTGATGATAATATCAGCATAGCTTTGGCATCAAACTACCATTAATATGACTCTGAAATCACCATTGATAAGTCTGGCAAAACAAAATTAGAAAAATCAAGAAGACCTCTATAGGGCCTTCACTATTGAGGTCATCTTTTATTTGCATAAGTAAATACCATGATTTGTAGCTTCTCCAAATATGCTAAGAAATGTGATTGTGACCTTGTTTGCATTTTTTTTTTTGCGGTCAAAACTAAATGAAAACTTATCATGGATTTAAAATTTGGCAAAAAAAATATGATTTATTTAATTACTGTGTTTTTGACTTTTAACTTACGGGATCATCTTGACCTTTTATTCAAAAATTAGATCTCAAGGTCTATCTGAACAAGTTAAGCTTCAAATATATTATAAAATAATGCTGAAAATTCTTAAACTTTAGGATCGTTTTGCTTCGCACAACTAGAACTAAAAACTTTATTTTGCAAGTCTGACAACAAAGAAGCAATGGCTGTGATTTTTTTATATAAAATTACTTTTGACACTTCACACATAAATCAACTTTAGTGTTATGAAGGACTCGATATCTCCTACTCCATCAATTTTTAGAATTAACAGACGAAGAATAAGTCAATTTGACTTGTGAGATTATCTTGATTTTCAATCAAAGTTAGAAAACATAAACCATAACTTTACTAGGTAAGGTCATTACACTGTTTGGACATTTATGTAAACTTCTAGTGTTATTATCCTATTAAACAAGCACACAACATATACATTTTACCCTCATTTCTATTACCAAATAAACATAAAACTAGAATATAAAGTAATATAAAACACGGTCATGTGCTTATAAAAAATAGGCTAGAAAAAATAAAACTGACTCCTTGAAATGCAAATGTTGCATTATATGCATCTTTTTTCCAACGAGAGGTAAAATTCTATCGAAAATCGTGAAAGTCGATTCTACATTGCTTTAGTATTTTTTTTATAAAAACAACACTTCAAATATATCTATGCTTTCAATAAGCGTAGATGAAAAATGGTTAATAAGCATCGTCTCACTATACCACTCTTACGAGGGTACTGACGAAAAAAAGCAAAATAAAGAGTACAAAAAACCCCGTCACTGTAAAAAATATGAAATAACACTCCTACGATTATACATTCTGGAAGTAATTTATGATTTATTTTTCAATTCAAGATTTCCTACCAAAATTACCTGGTGGATGGCTGAAGTTAGACCCGTACTGATTGGTGCCTCCAGTTTCAGTGGAAACAGGTTCACTTGTCGCAAGATCTGAAGTAAGAATATGAGTTCATTTCACATGTGGGAATTTTTACATTTCTAGCATCACTTCTTTATGGGTAACTTTAACTGAAAACAACTATGAAAACAGGAAATAACTAACAGGCCAGAATAAACTATTGTAAATTAAAACTTATCAAAACAATATCTCACCTTAGCCTACTTTTTTAGATATTCAATGTTACATATGCATCTAAACAACTAAACTATTAAATTGGTTGTCATATTGAAGAGTCGCATATTCAGCAATCGCCATCTTAGTGGAGTGGCAAGGATTGGCAGTAAAATCTATCTGAAAATATTACGCGATTGAGTAGCGGAAACTTAGGAGTAAAGGTCAATTCGTATTTTTAACTTATGGATAACATTACTTGAAGACAGTTATTGAAAAATGTAATGTTTACACCCGTCCGCAGTCCAAAAATTTGGTGTTATTGAAGAATGTTTGAAAGTACCAAAAGTCTGGAAAGATGGAATTTATTTCAAAGTAATAATAATAACGGTACAATTGTATTGCGCATATTCAATAAAGATATCGTCTGCACATTACAGTTACAAAATAAAACTAATTAATGACGTAAATGCTGTTCCATAAAGATACGTTTTCAAGGCCTTTTTGAAAGAATCAATCGTCTGCGATTCTCTAATCTTAAATGTGGAATTTTACATTCATCTCAATATTTTTAATATATTTCTACCTTGTACGTGCAAGGATCGTATCAACAGAGCCTTTAATAACAACGTGAGCGTCATCAGTAGCCTACATTTCATTAATTTAGTTGATATTTAGTCATTGTTAATGCTTTCTGGCCGCGCATTTGTTTCAAAATCTGTATAATTATTATGTGTATCTTACTATATGGGTTTACAGAACTTGTTCGTGATTTTTGATGTAGCAGTTTTTAATTACCCACTGCGAAGCAGAGCAGAGTATATTGGTTTGTATTATGGAGAGGATATCTTAAGATTGGATGGACCGATTTTGACCAAGTTTATACGTCTGGTACTAGAAACAAAGTTCTAGACCTGATAAACTTTTGAAGGTCATGGGTCAAAATGGGAAGCGTAGGAATTTAAAAAAATACTGTGTGCACTTGTTTATTAATGTTAGTATTCTACGTTAATAAACAATGCTGGGCTCAATAAATATAGGCCTTGCATCGAATAACTGATAAACCAATCGATCTGGATCAAACTTGTATGTATTTTATGTTCAATTCGAGAAAAATGCTTTTCACTGTAAATAACATTTTAAATCATTTCCACTGATTACCACGTATAACACATATTCGATTATACAGCTTTCTTTTCACATTAGGCTATAAAATCTTTGGTCCACAAAATAATTTGGACATTTTTCTCAGTTGTTTGTACATGCAGTTTGAATTTTTTTTCCCAGTCCACTAAAATGGCTACGATGCCTATGCGTGGCTTCAGAGTTTTCACGTAAATTCAAACGAGTCAACAGTGTAGGTAGACCTTCTCATTTCCATAACATTAATCATGACCTAACTTATAGGCTATGTATTCTGTTTTAGTTAATTTCATTTTTCGATGTTTATTTTTAGCTATCCTCGAGCTTTATGCAGATAGCCTGAAATCGGCTTTTTTAGGCTTTCACATTTTATATATTGTGTGAGATTACTTTTTCGGCTTTATCCTAAAATTATTCTTTGTACAGAATTCACTTTAATTTGTGTTACATGACTTATTACATGTCTAAGAATGTTTCCATGTTAGTTTAACCTTTGCTATCCCTCAGTTGTTGGGGTAGTTTTAAAGTACATGTATTTAGAATGAATCTGTTACATACAAGTCAGGAAGGAGGGGCATTGCATAACTGTATTGGGAAAGGGGTGAAGTTAACGTGAATTAAGTAAGCATTTCCTATTTTTCCGGTAATTATTGGATATACATGTACACCGATTTATTTTTTCTTTACCGGTGTTTACTGGATAAAACTGAATATAAGAAGCCATTAATATAGCTAAGTAAGCTTCAACGTCATCAAAGTGTTGAGAGTTATTTCATGCAAGTTCAGACAAAACAAGCACGAACCACACGAATGATAATTATATATATATTTTTTCTAGGTTTTCCTAAACATCACTTAAAACTGCTATATGAAGTTTCTTCAACTCCTTAATTATTTCTACTCTTAAAAATATTACCATTGAAATTTCCCCAAAATGGACACACCGTAGTATGGACAATAAACTGTATATAAAAAAGTTTAAAGCATAGAAAAATGCATGAATATTTATAAACCCTCACCAACAGAAGGGGTCGTATTTAGTCAATAATGACGATACTCGTGAAACTGTCAATTTAAGTAATCTTATTCTTTATGCCATCAGTTGTTTATTATTATTATAGCTGCCTTGGGTTTTAATCAAGTATATTTATAGTAAGTTTAAGCAAGTATAAATATACAAACTACATACTACTGGGATGTATTAGTATCTAAATTACATAAGCATGGAGAATTTCACGGAATATGACAAATGAGAATAGTCTTTATAAAAGCAGAAATGTTACACTTTATAGATATACAAACAAGTATATAGCTAAATGTGCAAAGTTTATCGACAAATTAGCGTCAAACACGTGAAAAGAAACTCACCATTTGATTTGAGGGGCTCCTGAGGATAGCGACTGTAGGGCGGAGGAGGTGACTCTATTAAGTATATATTTTAAAAAAATCGTTAATAATAATGTCGTGATTATTTTACCAGGGTTCATTCTTTACAAATATTGTTTGAAGCACATGAGACCTCAAAGTGATAATTTTCAACTTATTGTGACACTTGAATTTAGAATTACTGCAGATCAGTTAAAAATGTGACAATAATGCGACTAATCCATGTAACACTACTAATGTACTATACACAATAACTGTTGATAAGTTATTTGTTACATTTTCGCTAACCTGTTGTGTTTCAACTAGTAGAATCGATGCTACTATAGTAAGTAATCTTAATTACGAATCGCCAGAAACTTTGTGTAGACGAGTTAAGGAACGAAGGATTCAGCAAGTAACTGTGGAAGAAACATAAAGTGTGTGACTAGATAAAGAGATGACTACTGTAACATAAAAAAAACCATAAATACACGAGACAAGTAAACACTGGAGAGAAAACTGGATTAAAGTGAAAAAAGGCAACAGCTTGAAACTTTAACGCTGGTTCACTGGCTCAAAATCAAGGCAAGACAGACTGAAAAGGTTGAGAGTTACAGCCAGCAATACTACATATTCATGTCCTGATGGTTAAAGCGCTCGATTCGAAATATGAAGGTCGCGAGTTCGAATCTCCGTTCCATCAAACATACTCGCCCTTTCAGCCGTGGGGGCGTAATTATAATATACTTATATACTCTTATATGCATTCCATAACTTTGCTGCATTGACTAGTCCTGACTTTTTCCTCCACATCCTGCTTCCAATATTCATTGTGTTTAACTAAATGTCATTTGCCTAGACCTACTAAACACTTCTGAATGAAGTGTTGCTTCTCGTTGTTTTGGTTTTTATCTATCTCAGATGTGAAGAGATAATTATATAAAAGTATTGCGTAACTTACCATGCTTCACTACAAAGCAAACCTAATTATTAGAGAATAAGTTTACCTAGAAATGCATCTGAAAGCTTGATACAAAGTTAACCCCGAGTGTGTGTATTTTTTTAGTTATTTAAGGTAAATTCTGCTACAATTTTTTTTAACAAGGTGCACTCATGTCCACATAGATCATATTAGCAAAAAACCCTTAGGACAGTCCACAGCCATATACAACAAAAAGCAAAACAAAAACGTAAATACAAATCAACAGTTGCCACATACAACAATATCTAGTCAATATGCAACAAAAGAAAAAGCCACAGGTCTTCCACGAAAAATAAACATACAATTTAATGTAATATTGATGGTACAAGTGTCTAAAATATTCATGTCCAACTAATCATTCGAAATCTATTAAGGGTAATGTCCTGAAAAATAGAAGACCACTGCATATAATGTCAGACCAAATCGTGATAATTAATCACTCCTCGGTCTATGTAAACTTTGGCCATGTTGTAAAACAAAACCATACATTTTACATCAAATCTATCACCCACAACTTTAATAAGGGCCCAGAAACTGCCTCTCAGAAAATTTACTGTGAAGATAAAGCTTCTCATTGTTATATTTCAAAGACGACTGAAACCCAAAAGTGGTCTTTATTACCGTGATACATGGAACAGGCTTTCACGATACTTCGAGTATCGAAATTGGGTGAAGAACAATAGAAGACCATAATGTAGAGAGAGATAAATCCCCTACTTAATGTTTACTTTAGACATGCTAGTTTGAATTTGATAAAACAAACCGAGGAAACACTATAGATGTCACTGGGTCATGGTAGGTGGATCATGTAGAGGGCTGAGTCTGAGCTTGGTCTACTGCCCATGTTTAAGGAATAGATGATTGCCTTGTCATGCCGTGAGGTTCTTGACAATGTTGCACTGCCTGCATTGATAAAATTATATAAGAGAAAACCATATCTATTTCAGCATGATAATGTGCCATGTCAAGCCAAACATCATGTTCATAAGTTTGAGACAATATTCAAAATCTGTTTTGATAGGCCCAGGGATCATATTCAAATCCAACTGAATATTTCTGTGACATTTTAGAACATTTACGGGGGGACAAGCCCCAAAATAAATGTATTTCAACAGAAATAATAGCCTATTTCATAAGATTTGTATCAATGTAGCACAGTCTAACTACTAACATGTGTTAGTAATGTAAGTTTACAGTTGTGTTACAACGAAATACTAGTGAAACAAGTACTGTACACATGAGAGTTTAAAAAAGTGATCGTTTAGCGTTTTTTAGAAGTGGGGTGGGGGATTAGGCCTACTGTTACTCAAGTAAAACCATGGAACTTGTAGAATTTGTGGTCCAAGGAATAAAACGCTCTCGCTGTCATTAAATGAACAGGACTTTGCATTAGACAACGTTATAACAGTAATGTACAAGTTGATTACATGTGAAAAATATTATCATAATAAAATACGTGTAAAGTGGTTCTAAGTTATATCTTAAGTTCGACAGTTATTACTATCTTCATGTCTTCAAATTAGAAAATAATCCTACAAAAAATAAATAAATAAAAGTTCAACAACTAAGAAAGTCCAAGTCTGGAGGAAACTGTTTGGTCTAAACATTCTTCAAACTTCCTTTCTCTCGCAGTATTGAAATCTCATTTAAATCAAAACATTTATTGCTCTCACCATGTGTAAAACTTAAATTTATATTTTACAAAATACGGTGGGTTTATTATACAAGTAAAAAGGGAAGGATGAAAAATCATCTCCTTTATTATAACTGAGATATAATTACTGTTAAAGATACAATTCCAAATAAATAAACGCGAGTTTCACAAATATATGACTAAGTTGTTGATTTTATAGAACAATATAGTTATTATTCAACCCTGACTTAAGTTTTCATTCATCAACATACCACGCTTTGAGTTCAGAGTGCTCAATAGGTGACGCCATGTGTCAACAACATCCAGTTTCTGGAAAACGGAAGTTTTCGAAAATGTGTGGAAACTTCTCAGTTTTCATGTTGATACATGGCATCCGTATACAAAGATTAATAGTTCTGATGAATAACTTATAAAAATTATATACAAATATTTACTAGTAAACGATATTTTTGACACTGAAGATTTCGGTCGTTTTTTTAAAGAAAACTTATTGCAATAGTAAATTCTTAACTACGCCAACAATCACAGCTAAACACATGAATTACACAAAATAGAAATTACCCTCAGCAAGTCAAGGTTTAATATGTATAACTACTTTTATTTTTTGGAAAATGAATGGCACCACATTTTTTTCCTAACGATCTCTTACAAGATGGAAAACACTGTGATTAATTTTTTTTCCTGGACAATCTTTTAACGGTGGCTCAAGAATCACTGTATTCAAACTTACTTTTCAATGCTGCTGTTGCACATGTTGAGTCTTTTATAGCACCATTTTAAGGGCAACATCAACAAAAAGATCTTACGATATCAGGATGCACCACTTTATCTCTCTCGACATCTACTTTTAATTTACGAAAAAACGATCAAATTACTCGTTTCTTTTTGTTGTTTTTTTACGTTACAAACAAAAATGTTTAACTCTTCGCCTATGATTTGTCC
>NW_013668559.1:43277-51094 GCF_000517525.1 Limulus polyphemus
GTTTTTTACGTTTACTAAACAAAAATAGTTTAACTTCTTCGTCCTACTGATTTGTTCCTCTTAGAGTCCAGTATTATATATATATATATATATATATATGCTGTTTATATGAGGTAAGTAATACGAAATGGTTGGTATGTTTCTTTGATCATGTTCTCTTGATGTTTATTACAAAATACCTTTTAAGGTGACCCATAATAAATAGAGAATGCAAAACTTCAACAACATTCACGGCACTACTTTATATTCGAGTGTATCAGGCCATAAAAGCCGACAAGTTTTAATTGGTAAATTTTATCCAATATCATGTTGAGCTACAGTTATAATTACGTCATATTCCAAGGTCTCGAGTTATGCTTTTCACTTTCTTTCTTGGGTGGTATGAATTTAATATATTGTTTGATATTACAGGATATGAAACACACACACACGTAGAAAATGGCTAATGCTACTGGGTGTGATAAAAATAAAACATTATGTAATACTATACTTAAAAAGTTGTAAACATATGGTTTTCGTTAAATCTAACGTTTTAAAAAAAATTACAATAAAAAAAACATTTCAAGCCAGTCCACTTGCCAGACGTTACAGTTATTTTAGTTTTTGAACGTGTAGGTTAATTGGTTAAATAAATGTACGTGAAAGTAGATATACCAACCTGGACTAGCAAGTGAAAAATCTAATGTAGGTATGGATTACTAGTATCTGATAGGTGGTGACACTTATGCTATGTGAAAAAAGCATGTCATATCGACCATTGACAACTAAACATCAACACAGCTCCGTGATACTATGTATTACACTTTGTGAAATGTGATTGAAGACACCTGGAGGAGCTTGAGAAAAACAAACAAGATTTAAAACCAGTTATGATCACAAATTAAAATTGTGCCTTGAAAACAGACGGCAGTGTTGTTATTTTTAGCACTTCTTCCGCGTTTGTCTGCGATGATTTACATTTTAACTTATAATTCACAATTACGCTCTTAATAAGAAATTATAAAGTAAGTGTGTTCACTTTTCTTCTGGTAGAAAATATAGACTGGCTATTCGGCCATCGAACTTGAATTTTAATTACTACTGTCACCCATAATCCAAATGAACGAGCAGTCGTTCCGTTAACTCGGCTACGTAATATATGTAGGCTGTTTTTTCAGAAACATTGCAGTATAGGTGCACACTTGGCGTCTGGTAGTCCCCTCACGTGGGACGTGTACATAGGTAGAAGGGTCAGGGATAGTTTCCACCCTCCAACAGAAAGGTCTCGAGATTTTCATTAACGATCGCCCATCGAAAAAGTACTAGTTTAAACTTTTGCGCTATAATTTAAAGCAGTTTATTTATATAAATAATTATTATTAATTTTAGCTCATTAACTATTACTGTCACCTATTTTTATTACTTATGATACAAAATAGAAAATAAAATATGCCATATAAAATTGCATATTCTGCAAATTATATATCTTAATCATTGTGGTACAATGAAAAATTGTAAATAATAATTTAGACTCAGTTCTATACACATTAAAATATTTTTTCTGTTCATTATGATGAAGGTTACATGGTTTCAATTTAACGGGAAAAAGGAAAATAACCTTCACAATATAAAAAATAAGCGGCGTTATTTAGTACTGCCTACGCTATTCACAGGGCCACTTAGTTGTAATACAAGCTCGAGGCGTTAGGGCTGGGGCATCGAGATCAACTCTACAACTTTGCGCTCCTAGCTCAATTTACTGAGAGCATTATGAGGCTCAACTTATGATTTAATCAGTCATAATTTATCTTAATTTGTTTAGTCAGCATAATATGCACGAGACAAATTAGTCCCAAAATTCAAAATTCTGTCAAAAAATGTTTAACTTGTAAAGAAACAAATATCAAGAACATACAACTTTTCCAAAAGGTGGAGATAACTTTTTTCTTATAAAGACAAGTAATTAGTATTTCTTATATATAAGAAATACTATTTTATTTCATAAAATGCTGGTGAATGTATTGTTCTTATTCCAACCGGTACTTTCCATAAGTAGCATGCATACTACTTACATACCACATGCACCTAAACGTTTAGCTTTAAAGTTCAAGCCAATCAGGGTCAATACTGTTACGACAGCGGAAGTCACATGACGCTAGTAACACGTCATGAGATTCTAGAAGAATCATGACTGTTCGTGGCAATTCTAGTCTTTTTTAGGCGCCCTCTATTTTAGTATATAAGCCCGACAAATAAAGCGGAGATATAATTGCAGATAGGGAGATATAGAGACAGATAATCGAGTCAAGTGAGCTTTAGTGACGGCAAGGAAACTGCGTGAATCGTTGTGAATTATAGCTTGTGTTTAAGTTAAAGTGACTGTGGAAATTAAGTGTATTGCAAAGTTGTATTGAGAAAGAATAAACTAGTTTTATTTAAGAAAGGACTTGTATCGCTGAAGTTCTTCGGAAAGAATTTTTACGGGAATTAACAAACGATCAGAGACGTAACAATACATTTCAATTAAGCCTACAAATTCAGTTAGAACAAATATGCAAGGCGGGTAAGAGATGCATGACTGTCCAAAATTAATTAAGAAACTATGATTACAGATTGTCTGAACGATAAAAAACAAATTACGTGCATTATACATTGTGGTTATATTTCAATAACCTACTATATGTGTATTACACAGGAAATGCTCTGGAAATGATACATTTAATACCAGTCATATATAACTTGATTATGTACAATTAATCTACTACCTGTCACTGTACCGCTAAGTTGTGATGAGATAAATCAATAGTTTACTGTATCTTAAACTATATAATACAAACGCCAAACACGCGTTTCCACGACAACTTTCAATTTAAAAAAAACAACATATAATTACGTTATTACATCTCTCACATACACTATTCGTACCAAGTTCGTGAACTTAGTTGCCAAGAATTATTTATTCGAAATTTACGCTATGTGGGTGAATAAGGCAATGGGAGAAAGAACAATGTACCGGATGTTTAATGCGAAAATCAGCCCTTCGAGTTTTTTCATAATCCTCGGTTCTTGTTTTTTTTTTTCTTTCATTATAAACGAAGAACAAAATATTGTATTTTTGATAGCGTTGAACAACGTTAAAAAAATGTCAACCCCGATAAATTGCTATTTCCAATACGTTGTCTCGGTACGCCGTTTGTAGGTCTACATTTTAGCTCTATCATCGCCTACTAGATGTGGATGATATATTGTTTGATAGGAGTTATCATTTCGAGCGTCAGTGTAGATAGTGATTACAGGGAAAACGATGAACGCAGTATACCATTTATCACCAAAGTCTGGATATATCCATAAATCATCAAACTGTATTTCACATTATTCAAATGTGGTGACTTGATGGGAAATTACAGTATCACGTACTTTTTCTTTCTTTCTTTCTTTTGCTGTCAATATAAATTAAGAGTCTAATTACTTGATGCATCTTTTTTTTTATCAGATTTTGCTAAAAGACTAGAGAGGGGGAATGCAACAGTTATAATATTAATATACAAGATAGACACTCATAATTCTGAGAATTAATTTCAATTCGGGGACCTTTAACCCCCCCCCCCCCCTTCCTGCTGGTACGTTTTTTCCGGAACTCAATAGGGGTCTTACGCGGGGCTCATACATAACATCTAAACCCAAGGACTAACAATGGTATGGTTGTTATGAACCCGTACGATTTTTTTTATGTAACTAATTTCTGTATTAATAACATTATGTAATAACACTAATGTTGTTGTATCCTCATTTGTTAATAGAAGCTATTTTAATACAATAACATAGTTTTGAAGCAAATGATAGATTTTTGCCATAATAAATATTTTGGGGCTGTGTAACTTGACCAAATAAATCAACAGTTAAACATTATTTCACTAATTGTGATAACTGATCAATTTACATATCTATGACTATGACTACAAACTAATGCTGTAAACGTATGGGTTCAATCATTCACTATTTTACTTTGATTTAGAACACTGTCATGATATGTATGGTTTGTCAAGAATCAGTCAGAACTTTAAACTGTGCATATTTTTGCTATCTGTCTGCCAAAACATGAAAAAAAGAAGACAAAACATGTTATTGTTAACTTATCTAAATAACCAACTTTTCTGCATGTACAACTACAAATACATCTTTGAAGCTTGAACTACAGTACTAAAAATAAAAGTCAAAATTAAATTCCATTGGCAAGATTTGTATTTGCTAACCTGGTTTATAAAGTTTACTCCAGTGAAAGGGGTTACAACAAATGTACAAGGGATCGTTGACAGTTTGACACCAGTTAAGCCTCTTCAATTCGAAAGGTTGTTGAATATCAGGCCACCTCCACAATCGGCAGCAAAGCACGTGTGGCGCCGAGGTTTGTCTTCCAAAACGCAGGTCTCCGCGTGGAACCAGTACGCACCCTGATATATCTGCTCCATGAGTCTCGACAGCTTGTACGAGCCTCTCGAGCTGAGGCTCCTTTAATCTTTTTAACATTGAATGGATTGCAGATTTCATCTCCAGATCTTCTTGGTTTTCCAGCGAACATGAGGCTTCATCTTCGGCGAAGTAGTTTAATATCCGTTGTTTCCACAGCCGTTTCACTAAAGTGTTCCGCTTAGGCCGAAACATGAACGCGCAGCATAATTTCTGCGAGTCTTCTGCTTCGAAACTCGTAGTGGCATCCAATCCCGTGTCTTAAATAAGGCTTATCTCACACACACACTCAAAACCAAATATCACTAGTTGCTTGGTAACCGGGGTAATATCAGCTAACGACACGGCTCCAAATATCCTACTGTGTGTTTCACAATTCAACAAGAAGTTAAATGGAACAGGCTTGTTAGCCCACGCCCCGTAAACATATCTAAAAACCGTTTAAGATTTCATAAAACTTTCACATCTCATGGATTAAATCGGCAATCTTCATTACACACATGCGCTTGAATTGCTAGCTGATAAACAAGTCAAATAAATAAAACTTCACTTGCTACAAACGTTCACACTTTCAAGTTTCAGTATTGCATGCGATATTTCTAATTCTTACTATATAGCTTGATTTTATTAACAGCGCAGCGTGTGAGACCTGAATAACTGCTGCGCGTAGTAGACCCGCCCGAAGGGGAGGGTTGTACTAATACTTATCACAAGGATAAACTAATTTTCTCTTTTTGACTATCCAAAAATATTTTCTCACCAGTTCAGTAAATTCATGTTGCCATATTTGTAAGTTGTTGTTGTAAATGTAAAATTTATTACGAAAACATTTTATAAAGTATAACTTTTTTTTTTGTCAAGAAGCTTCAATATTTCTGAATAGACTTGCCCACGGTGTGAGGGATGGGGCAGATTTGTCTCCTCGTGGTAACCATTGGCTGAGTATGCTCACACGAGTGTCTAGACATTTTGGCGCGTTCGGTGTTTAAGGTGATCATTGCGCAAATAAACGACAAGTTACTCTTTTTAGACTAAACTCCTCCCAGTGAAATGCTGAGAGTAACTTTAGTAGATCGTCAGGTTGTAGTAATTTTTCTCAACTGATGAATGTGAGGTGAAAACTACGATTTCAAGTGTATATAAATGCCTCTCGCGGTGCAAAAGCTCTTATGATTTGAAAGTCACCTGAGGCGCTGTGTAGCTTTGTTAAAGCTGCAGCTTGCTGTCGCCATCAGGTCTCAGTGTCCTGATATAGCCCAGGGGGTATCGGTCGAGCTGCTGGAGGCGGAATACCAAGCCAACTCACGATGCGGTTTTCTTATTAAAACGCTGATTTAAAAGTTACTTATGTATATGTATTGTTTGTCACAAGTAAGAAGTATCAATTAAACTGCAAATGGTGTGTGTCTATTACATAAATTAAAGCCTTGCAGATTCGTTATCTTTATTTAAAATTTGATATTTTTGAAGCTTTACTTTTGAACTGAGATACTGTAGTGAGTGTAGTCTATTGGACTGAAGTATTTGCTTAATATCAGTCGAATTACATGCATTTTTGATGGACGAAACAAAGGAGAAAAAAGCGACAACTGCGTGATTCAGGACAACAATATTAGAGGAACTTTTGGAAGAATAAAGATCTTCAGAAGTAACATGGGTAGATTGGACGACCTTTTGAAAGGCTTCGCGCGACAGTTTCAAAACGTCGTCCAGTCTTTTTGTGCTACATTTGCAGATATGTACTCTTCCAAGAGTTAATATATTGTATTCCACACGGACTTCCAACGGTTTGTGCTTTGAAAACTACTCTGGATAGATAATTCAAAATTCTTTTGCTTTAAAGCCTACAATTTAATTGAATTAGTAAGTACTTTATTATTATTATTATGAAGATTAACATAAAGAACGATAATAAACATACTTTCGCTGGAAACTACAAAATAAATTTGAAATATAAAAATTATTATTTTCCATTTAATATTCGCAAGTGGGTTCTCGGATTACCATTTTAAAGACTCATAAATATATGATGATATTTTAAATAACTAATCCAACTTATCAATGTCTCAAAAAGCGAATAGTAAACGTTATATTTAAAATAATAAAAATGCACTATAGTAAAACCTAACGGCAACTTCCATAAATATAAGGTGTATATTAAATTTGTGCCTTTAAAATTTCATAGCAAGAAAAAGCATTGGTGGTATGTTTATACAATGAAAAAAACAACAACAAAATATTCACTCACAGAATGCTTATCACATGGTTTGCCGTGTTACATGATACTTACCACAATGTGTTTAAAGCACATGAAGTGCTCATTTTGACATTAAGCGGATGAAGTAGCTATAATATTTATCGAAAATCCGTCCAAAACTTCCTTGTTTTCTTTAATCTAATGTTTTAGGTGAAAGAAAGTCTGAGGCTAAATCATAATTAGTGAACTGATTATTGACTAAAATTAATGTGTTTTAGGAGCCACAGATTGTATTGGTTGTATTCAGTTTAAATGAAAGCTTTCTTTTCTTAATAACATTGTAAAATTTGTAGAATTAAACATGTGTTATACCTTATTTACGTTTTCTAAATATGGGTTCACTAATGCGTGTGCTTCGTAGAACCATTTATATCTTCATATCAATTTTCAGACAGCAAATTAACTAAAGTAAAACGTATTAAATTACTTCAAGCTCATCTAATGTATTCGGGTACCATAAGTTCTGTCTCGTTTGCTAAAACTAACAATTTTATGTGCTTGTGTAAATAAAATAAACAAAGCTTATAAATTTCAGTATTTTCGAGAATGTTTCTTTGACTTAAATGTTGAAGTAGAAATTTACAAGTTATTATCACGTTCTGAATTATTAATTATTTTACTGGGTCTGAATAATAAAATAAAAACAACAACAACAACAAAGTATTTGCTTTATATAGTTTCTATTTTGCATGCTAGGTTAGCGGGATATAGAGACAAAAATGACACCGGAAAATGTTATTGGTGCTGCAAGAATAAAGTTTTAGCAAACCTCTCAAAGATGGAGTTTGTCATTATGCAGCATTGAGAATTAGCGTTTGGTCATATAAATTAATAAATATGTATAATTGTTAAATGTAACTAGTCTAGGAAGTTAAAGTAACTTCTGTTTTAACAATTTTTGGTAGCATGTTGAGGTGAGTTAATTTATTCAGTATAATATTTTCTTCTGTAAAATATTTCAGATTGTATCAGTAGTAACTAACATATTGTTGCGTCAGCGAGGTCACGTGACTAGTATCACGCCACGTCCTTCTCGAACCTTCGTGAATTATCGGGAGACTACTAGATTGGGGGTAGTCTGGTATATATAAGACCGGCCACGAAGCGACGGGAC
>NW_013668559.1:51723-57274 GCF_000517525.1 Limulus polyphemus
AAGAAAGGACTTGTGTCGCTAAAGTTTCGTCGGAACGATGTTACGGAAAATTAACTAACGAATGGAGACTAACAATATATATATATATATACTTAAAGTATAGCGTATCTATTTTATTGTTGTTGATTTTTCAGTTTAATATGCTATCTTCGTCTGAGCAGAATTCAATGGCTTTCAGTAACTGGCCTACAGGAAGTAACTTCTTCAGTAATATCACAAAATAACCATAAGCTCAAAGTTTCAGGTTTGCTAAATGATACAAACTCTTAGAAGTCACCCTTTGTTTTTTATGAGTGATATAGGTATTAAGAGACAAAAATTTAAATCAAGAAAATTGGCTCATTTACTCAAGAAGAAAAATATTAGTTTTGGATATAGCATAAAAACCATTAGAGCAAGAACTAAACAAACAACCTGGCTGTTTTTCAAACGTATTTCTCTGGTATATTTATAATCTAGTTAATACCAAGTTACCTCAAATATATTGAGTTGTATGGATCTACGATTATATAACATTCAAAAAACAATAGGTATAAGATATCGCGTATTAACTTTGATGTAGAAGACAACAAAGGAAGCTGCAAGATGATGATTTATGTGCAGTAGTGGTCCATTCATTACAACTCTTGGCATTTTATGCACATTAAGTTGAATTCTAGTGGATAAACTGGCTGTGTAAAAAAGATCGCAACTAAAATTTGTAAAAAAAGAAAAGAAAAAGTAGATCACCATATTAAAAGCTTAATTTTAACTATTATGGTTCAGAAATGTTTTTAAGGTATAGTATTAAGGTTATTGCTACCATGGAAATATATATAGAACATATAGCTAGCTAACATGTACTTGTTATATTTTATTTGTTAAATTTTCTGCAAAGCTACAATAGGGCTATTTAAGCTAGCTGTTCCTTATTTTAAAGTGATATACTAGAGAGAAGGCAGCTAGCTAGTCAACACCACCTATTGACAACTTGTGGACTACTCTTTACTACAGAATAGTCGGACTGACCTTCACATTAAAACTCCCATGGCTAAAAGATCGAACATGTTCGGCGACAGATTTCGATTCCCCGACCCGCAGCTTGCTAGTCGAGCGCCATAACCAGTAGACCATGCCAGGACACGTGTTATATAAATGCAATTGACAATTATATACATAAAGATCAGTGAGTTTACACGAATAAACGAAGCAGAAATAATTTAGAAAATGTATTTTCTCTATTTCACACGTCTTTCAGTTGCTATCACATGAATTTAATGCAGCGTGTAAAATAAAATTCTTAACATGGGTGCTGTTATAAGAAACTGGAGTTCTAGTTCAAGGTTTGTTTATTTTATGTTAAATTATTATTTTGTGTGAATCGAAAGAATTAAATACTACAATAAACGCATCAGTAACAGCATTTCAAAACCACACAATTCATTTTATAATACTGAAATTTTGTAGTGATTAAAATTAATATTATTGTCACTTCCTATGCAATAAAGTTTGATTTTCGATAAATCAAATGTTTGTATATATGCAGCGTCAGAAATAATTATATAACTGGTGAACAAGATGGGTATAAAGTACAAATATTATGGTATTTCTCACCCCTCTACTGTACGAAAATTAACTGCACCAGAGTACAGTCACGTGTTGATAGTTTATTCTGTGATTGGCTGTTATCAAACCAATCATATAGTGCCACACCAGCATAATACTTATAAATGCAGGAATAGCCAAACAATTTCCTTATTAGGGCATTGGACCCTTTGGTCCTATTTCCCCTGAAAAGGGCCTCTTACCACATTGTTTTTCTTTCTTTGAAAAATTTCAAAAGTCCGTTCATTTTTGATACTGAAATAATTATAACACCGATTTGGGTAAACCATGAAATGAAATTATCATAAGCTAATAAATTAAGCAGACTACGTTGGAACTGGATTCTACGGTTGCATGGTTTGGTGTCTTGGTCTCTTCAACAACATCAACTAATCAACACTAAGAAGATGAAAGTCACCCAATGCTAAGATCATTGTGCTTTATCCGACCTCCTTCACGGCTTTCTACAGAACAACCTTGTTAGCTATAATCCCCTAACTAAAATCTAACAATTCCTCGAAGCTAAGCAAATTGAAGGGGAACAATTGTTCCTGAACACCCCTGTTGGGAAGAACCCAAAACTCGCATCTCATGTTGTGCTTTCTTCCTTCAAACAAAATTCCTGCCACGTTAAAAAAAAAAACTATTCCCTTCAGTAGTTTGGTGATGCACTCATCGCTCCTGTAATAGAAATGTCACACTAAAAACGCGTAGAAGTCAAGTAGTTTGGGCTAGTAAAGGCTTCTTCATGCGACAGATTTAAACGAAATTTTATGTTTCAGTAGAATTTGTATAGAAGCTGTGAATAGGATACGTAGAACTGATCTACGACGATCCAGTAGAGACCTTTCTAACGACCTGCTATAAGTACAATTGTAAATGTTACCTCTAGAAAAGTAAGATACGTGTTAGTACCGAAATGGCCTCAGTGGACATGTAATTGCTCCAAAATCACTGCTTAGGAGAGATAACTAAACCAAAAAGACGAAGTTGTCATCAGACTTCAAACAGTTGGGTGAGCAAAGCTTGATGATGGTGCTCTTTTATAGATGAATTCAAATTCTTTGGGAACTATTAACGATACTTTGTTCGATTAAACAAAAGAAAACGACAATACGACGTATAACATTTACAATGAAGTATTATAGGGAACCGATATAAATGTGGGCTGCATTTCATTCAATGGTGTTGGAACTCTGCATAGATTTGATTATCATTCTGACTGCTGACTGGTACAAGCAGATTCTTATCCATTATGTTAGTACATCAGAAACAAAGCCTGTTGGTCAGGAATTCATATTTTAGCAAAACGTGGTCTCAAGCACGCAGCACGGTGAAATGGCACCAGGAGAGAAAAATATATAAGGAAGTCGATGGCCCACTTTTAATCCATGGTTCGATCCCCCGATATGAATATCATTAAGGCTATATGAGTTTATATGGAAACTGAGAACTTTAAACAACAACCATACATATTTGGTTAAATGTAGTGGAGTAATAAAGGGTTATTGAAACAATATTTTCCAACAATACATATTTGGTTAAATGTAGTGGAGTAATAAAGGACTATTGAAACAATATTTTCCAACAATACATATTTGGTTAAATGTAGTGGAGTAATAAAGGACTATTGAAACAATATTTTACAACAATACATATTTGGTTAAATGTAGTGGAGTAATAAAGGACTATTGAAACAATATTTTCCAACAATACATATTTGGTTAAATGTAGTGGAGTAATAAAGGACTATTGAAACAATATTTTACAACAGTACATTTATAAACTTATGCTAGCATAAAAACAGATTTTCTATTCATTCTTGGGCAAATACAAAATACTATTATAATACGTTGTACAAAGTAAATAATAATGTGTTGCATTAAAGATAAATAAAACATTAAATTACAATTACACATTGTTTGCAACACCTGTATATGTATCATTTATTAATTTCCATATTTATCCAATACTGTTTATACCTATAAATATTTTACATCCTAGCCAAAACACCAACATTCAAACAGCTAAAAATAAGACTAGGCTAATTATTTTTTGTGAAGTTTCAGTGAGTGTATTATTTACTTCGCATTGCTCTTCTTGTAGTAGAACTTTTAAGCCAATCTGACACAAAGTACACATTATGAACATTAAAACCTTGTACAAATGCTTATCTTTTATAATTATAAATAACCCTTTAAGTAGTCTTGATAAACTTTCTTCTCCATTGATAGTGGTCTTCAATAAAAGTATAAAAAATTTAATGAGTATTTATAACATTAAATTATCTAATATTATTTGTTGTTAACTGAATTTATGCTGTTTGACATTTAAAAAAGAAACCTTTTAATCCTTAGTATGATGAAAATCGATGTTTTTTTGTTTGTTTATTCAAATTATTCAATTTAATTCGTTTCCATAACAAGGAGGTAGGTTTAGAACTATTCAGTTAGATGGCTCCAACACGCGACTGAATTATTCTAGACTTACACCTTGTTACGTTGGCATTACGAACTTTAACTTCATTGAACTTCACAAAAAAATGGGAAAATATGACAAGTATAAACTCTCTCATCTCAGAGAAGAACTAAAGTAAGGATGAGCTAAGTTATGTGGGGAAAAAAGAGCTCATAAATCGGTAGGATTACTTTGTATTCTTCTACAAAGCAAAACAGGTCTTGTTAGATCAGAAAGCTTTGACATTGTGAACTGTGTATAATAATGCATTAAGTAATTTAAATAATTGTTTTAAAAACGTTAAATTATATACTATAGTCAAGAACTGACATGAGAGAAAGCAATATCTTAACATTGGCTAGTGACTAAGTCCTATAGATTGACTACTAGTAACTGGTGAAATAGTGAGGTAAACCTCACGCCAAGATACGCAAAGAGGTTAACAAATGGAGCAACATTAAACTCTACAGCTTTGCAGTATGGTCGAATGTATGAAAATGTGACAATAAAAAGAAAAAACCACTGGAGGAGAACAAAGAAATCTGGAATTTTTCATTGTACGTTGTACGCGTATTTAGTTGCCACATCTGACCTACTTAATACTGTTCAAAGAGAAGTGTCTTTACAGTGCAAGGAATGAAGATATAGCACCATTTTACATAAGCTATTTTAAATTATATGAGAATATCATGTTGCAGCTAGGTCAGAACCATCACTACTACTTCCAAGGTCAAGGTCAACTTTTGTGTTCCGAAGTAACATGCAATTTTGTCGTGTATACCAGGCTACAGGGTGTCCATAAAGTCTGGAGACATAGGGCAATTAAAGAAAGAAGTTATATATTGGAACTACAGTTGTTCAATGTGCTCTCCTCCTGTGTCAGTACATTTCTGAAGGCTATGCCAACAGTTTTCATGAACACGTCTCAACAAAGCCTTATTGTTTTTCAATACAGCACATTTTTTCACGTATGCGTTCAGTAAGATGCCTTGTGTTCCTGATTTTCTCATCGTGAACTTGAGCTTTTATGTAACCACAGAAAAATAAATCCATAGGGCTAAGATCTGGAGATCTTGGCGCCCATTCCACAGGGTCACGTCGTCCCAATCCACCTATCACAAAAATGGTCATCTAATGATTGTAGTCAATGATGAACCATTGCAGCATAGTGGGGTGGCGCTCCATCTTGTTGAAACCGTTGTGGCGTACCTTCGCCGATTTCATCCATTTGTGACATCAAATGGTCACCTAACATCATGAGATAATTTTCTCCAGTAACACTTTCAGTAAAGAAAAACGGACCTAAAACACGTGATCGCCAGAGACCACAGCAAACCATCACTTTAGCCTTACTTGTGTCTTTGCAGGAGAAAACCAGTGTAATTAAAACAAAAACATATAATAACTAAATATATTTAGGCCATAATAAATATGATAAATAAATATATTTAGGCCATAATAAATATGATAAATAAATATATTTAGGCCATAATAAATATGATAAGTAAAT
>NW_013668559.1:58075-62815 GCF_000517525.1 Limulus polyphemus
ATAATAATAGATAATAAATTTATTTAGGTCATAATAAATATAATAACTAAATATATTTAGGCCATAATAAATATGATAAATAAATATATTTAGGCCATAATAAATATGATAAATAAATATATTTAGGCCATAATAAATATGATAAGTAAATTTATTTAGGTCATAATAAAAAAACAAATTTAGGTCATAATAAATATAATAATTAAATATATTTAGGCCATAATAAATATGATAAATAAATTTATTTAGGTCATAATAAAAAACAAATTTAGGTAATTTTCCCATGTCTCCAGTTATATCAATTGAAAGAAATAGCGAATTTATTAAAACAATGCTAAAAAACTATACCTATTCCTATTTATAACAAACTAGTTTATATCTGCTATTTTAGGTGAGCGCTTTTACAAAAGATATGAATGTGATTTTGATTAAATGCCTTTTATTAAAGCAAAACTAGTCATTTATAATATCATTCTACAGTATTACAGTTCAGAAAAACATATGAAAATTACACCAAGCACTTCTCTCTTACTAACTTGTTTATTCATATTTATATGCACTTTTTGTTACAGTGCATGGGCTGGAATTACATGATATTTAACATGCTTTTAATATTTCTGTGGCTAGTTTTGATTCACAATTATTCATTGATGCAGCTCGCCTGCTTGAAATATGAATCCGAAGTTCCAGACGTTTTTTGCTTGATCTCGGAGAAATATGTACGTCGATATTATTACAACCTAGTATTCTTGGTAGGCGGAATTTAGAAATTAAAACTAATACAGCACTTAGACTACTTAATACTTCTTTAAATTGTAAAATATAACTACTAAAACTATTACAACAAACAAATTAATGAAGGAGATAACCCAATTGACTGTCATCGCCCCCAATTGGTGAATTACCCCATTTGAGTCCCGTGAAACCTATTTATTTATTTTCTTTAAACTTTTGAAATACTTCTGCTATGTAAAGTGTATCGTAAAAAGCAAAATGACATGTCTACTGTCTGTATTTGATTTTTCATTTACTTTTTGTGGTAGTTTCTGTTGTTGATTGTTATGTAATAAAAAATTATAAGAGGTTCAGTACGTTATAGTAAAACGATTTTGAATATGCAAATCAGTAAGTCATGTGATAACCACAGCTGCTATAAAGTAGCGGTGGAATAGAATGTATCAGAACTACATTTTGGAATTGTGTGGAGTTACGTAGATAGTATGTAATAGCCCTTTTCGACGTAGAGTATTCATACACTCAGTTCGTAAAAATGTGTTCCGATCCCTGATTTAGAATTTCCAAGAGCAAGATAGTGATACCCTTGTACTTAATGACATGGAAAACAAAGAAAAATGGATCTACCCCGACTGTATTGTGCAGCGTTTTGTAAGAGGTGAGAAATCACGAACACAAAGGCCATAGCAACAGTATGTACCATAAGCAAGAATAATCTATGTCAAGAAAAGCGACTCAAGTCTTGTATACATAATTTGCTTCCATGACATATCTAGGATAGGAAGCGCACCTGAAGAAAACTATGATGACATTCGATGAAGGGTATGTGTACCTTGATGATTGTAACAAGCATTATATTTGTCTGAGATGTATTTGTATTTATGGCAAAGTTACTACGTTAGTCATAATACACCCAAAATTCATGCTAAGGGCTTGACGTCACTCATAATACACCCAAAATTCATGCTAAGCGATTGACGTCACTCATAATACACCCACAACTTAAAGTGCTAGGTAATATTTTGTGGTATCGCACAGATTCGAGCCTGCTAGTTCCGAAATCTAGAGCTCTACCAAAGAGTCAACCTGTGCCCAGTTTTGAGATGAAGCAAGAATATGCGAAAATTCGAAAATCAGAAACATAATAGATTTTTATTAAAATAATAAAACTCACTATTACCACATTCTTTCTTTCTTTCTCTCTCTCTTATGTGTGCCCTTGCTGATATAGTTACTCATCTCACCCTTCCATAATTGAGAGATAATATATCTTCTTTTCTTTTTTTTTCAGATGTGTATTTTTCAGATCGTTTTTTCTAAGTTCCCATGCAGTTTTGCATGCACTAATGAAATTCTTGTTGTAAAAATTTGCTAGTGCGATATATCATAACACTTGCCGTCCTTGTCCTGTGAGGGCGTGTCTGGGGTCAATCTGCGAATCAGAAGCTAGCCAGTTTAGTAAATTCACAAGAACACTTACTGTGAATAATGTTTTGGATTATTTATTCAGGCACGTGTGTTTGTTTTTCTTTGATGTCTTTGTTCGATTTATTCTTCGCTTAACAGTCCTCAATCTGCATTTTCTGCGAATACTTTGAATTTATTTGCTAGAATACCACATATATATGTATGCACAGATCGTTGTTTTTTGTTGTTTTTTTTCGGTATATCTTCAAACCTTCATTTCATTACCTCTTTTACTTTTTGTCTCGTATAATTCTTTATGTCTTTGCAATCATTAGTCTCGAATTCTTAGTCCCATCAACATCTTACATGATTTAACTTTAACATGGGGTAAAGATAGAAATATACTTACCTGAGAAGTGAATGATGACTTAACATGAATTAACGTGTAAAATTCGTCAAGTTCTCCAGCAAACCCGAAGAGATTTAGAATAACTGAATCATTTATATTTTCACTGTTATTACATGTAGGTGTTATAGTGTAAACTGCCTTTCTGGTATGACTCAGTAACCTTTCAACCAAACGGTAAGAAAATCTTTCGATAATTTTATATATATTTATATGTATGTGTTATGTCTTTCAGTACCAATTACAAATTGGTTTCGTAATTACGGAGGTCAAGCCCCCGGTGGCTCAGCGATAAGTCTCGGACTTATAATACTAAAAACTGGGTTCTAATATCTGCAGTGGGTAGTGTACAAATAGCCCATTGTGTAGCTTAGAGCTTAACAACAAATAAACAAATGGGATTAAACTGTAAAGCATAAAAAAACATTAGAGGTAGCACTGTTTTGAAGGTGATTTCTGATATTTTTGTTATATGAACAATATGGTTATTAAATACGCCTTTGTTTAGAATGCTTTGGAATATAACGGTTGAGTAATAACTTAAAAAGAATTTCAAATTCTGGGCAAGTGAGTATACTGAAATGGCTGTTTCTTATATGTTTTTAATAAAATTAGACATGAAAAAGTGGGATAAGCATAGTCCTGCGTACAACTTTGCATTAAAAGTTCCAAAGGTTAAGAACTTATTCAAAGTCCACTCATCACATTTTATTATAAATACAATAACATTATACATAAATTGTATTCAATATTTACTCCCTATTTCTTACTACTTCAAGTTTTCTATTTTAACCAGCACTTTTCGCATTGACTTACATTTATTTATATCATACATATAAAGATATGCATAACAAGAATTTAGTTTTTATTCATTATTATAATGTATGATATCCCTCTAGGCCCCCCAGCCGCACAGCGGTATGTCTGCGGACTTACAACGCTAGAAACCGGGTTTCGATACACGTGGTGGGCAGAGCACAGATAGTCCATTGTGTAGCTTTGTACAGAAATTCAAAACAAACAAACCCTCCCTCTAGTTTAGCTGCTGATAATTTATGTGGTAGAACTCTGGTTTTCAGAGCTGATAAGCCGGGTTCGAATCTTTGCGATACCACAAAATATTCTCAGCTGCGGTTGAGTAGTTATTAGAGTGTCAGACAGTCCCTTAGCTTGGATGGTGGGTGGTAGGGTGCTACTGACTGGCTGCTTTATCTCTAGTCAAAAGTTCAAAATTGGGGATGGTGGCAGATAGCCTTAGTGGTCTTATAAATAACCTATAGTTTTATTTTATCAGAAAAATGGTCTCTACTCAAAGGTTTAACTATATTATTAGAAGACTCTCTATCAGCTCTATAAAGTTTTGTCTATGTGTTTAAAATTTTCTCTATATTCCATATTATTCATTTAATTCTACAAAGTTACTTTTGACAGATTTACAAAGGAATAAGTCCAAATGATGAAATATAATTCTATAGAAATCTCAACATAACAGGTAAATGTAGGCGACTTTACGTCAATGTAGAAACAAAAGTGTTAATTATTGCACCCACTTAATGTAAACGATATTTAATTTCTTTTCATTATTAATTATTGTGGTGTGAGCACCTTTTCTGAATCTTCTAAACATCATTTTAATTAATTATGCTTGACATAAGACATTAGTTGTAACCTATTACATATTTTAACACTACATTCTTCATTCAGTCCCTCAGGATTTTTCAAGAAGAAACTACGTGATTAATAATATTTTAAACACACTATATCCGCCATTTTCTTCACATATTAAAAAGTATCCTGAATTTTGCTCTATTGACAACGAATTCGAGAATGTATGATAAACTAAGAAAGATAATAGCTGAATTTATTTATCAGTGATTTAAATAAGAAAACGTTTTAAAAGTCTAAATAAAGTTAGTTCACAAATGTCAAACAGGTGAAATGATTTGAAGAAAAAAATAGGAAAAGGCGTTTCCGTTTATTACTCAATAGCTAATATACACTTGTAGCCAGGTCATGAAATAAATCAATATACACTTGTAGCCAGGTCATGAAAGAAATCAATATACACTTGTAGCCAGGTCATGAAAGAAATCAATATACACTTGTAGCCAGGTCATGAAAGAAATCAATATACACTTGTAGCCAGGTCATGAAAGAAATCAATATACACTTGTAGCCAGGTCATGAAAGAA